>NW_026652278.1:26692267-26802664 GCF_009828535.3 Hylobates moloch
AATTTTTTTTTTTTTTTTTTTTTTTTTGAGACAGAGTCTCGCTGTTGCCCAGGCTGGAGTGCAGTGGCGCGATCTTGGCTCACTGCAGGCTCCGTTCCCCGGGGTTCACGCCATTCTCCTGCCCCAGCCTCCCGAGTAGCTGGGACTACAGGTGCCCGCCATCACGCCCAGCTAATTTTTTGTATTTTTAGTAGAGACGGGGTTTCACTGTGTTAGCCAGGATGGTCTCGATCTCCCGACCACGTGATCCACCCACCTCGGCCTCCCAAAGTGCTGGGATTACAGACGTGAGCCACTGCGTCCTGCCCTTCTTTTCTATTTTGTGAGGAAAAGTACACATTCATGAAGACATTGACTAGAGCCAGGTTTAGGATTAGGTTATGGCTCTTCCTGTGGAACACAAGTCTGTGGTGCACCAGCCCCATGCTCAGCCCTGCAGATTAACCCGCCATGGAAATATATACATGGGCATATATTTCCTTTATAGAAGTTCAGTGCCATTCACAGTGGTGGAAGCAGATTCTCACAGTAAAATAGTGTTTGTACGTTTGGGTTTCTCTGAATTGTCTCAAAGGAGAAGACTGTGTTCAGTAGTCCCAGGTGAAATAAGAAGAGATGTCCTATACGTTTTCTTTTTTGAATTATCTTCCAAGGACTGTAACTCATATGTTGTCATTCCTGATAAACCTTACTCATTTCGTATGCTCCATGGAATTGGGCAAGAGGTACTGAATGACTCCTCATTATTGTTACAAATAATAATGGGTTTGGTCTCCTGACAAGGCAATTAACACACATATGAAGGACTGAAATTACATGCTCCTTAAAAAAATGTTTCTTCCCAGACTTACATGGTGGCTCATGCCTATAATCTGAGTGTTTTGGGAGGCCGAGATAGGAGGATCCCTTGAGCCTAGGAGTTTGAGGCTGTGATCATTCAACTGCTCTCCAGCCTGGGCGACAGAGCAAGATCTTGTCGTAAAAAATGTTTTTTATGCTTGTTTTTTACCTTAAAAAATCCGAGTCTGTGGATCCTCATTAGAAAACCAGTTTGTAATCAAAAGGACAGAATAAACTCTTTAAAATACAATGCCATAGTTTCCCAGTCATTTCACTGAATCACTTTCTAGGTCTCAAGTAGACAGTCTGTTGCCCAAATGTTCTATTCATCTCTTAGTATTGAATGACGCGATTTTGTGCTAATAAACAAAGATGGCACATAGGTAAGCTTCGCTGAGTTTGGAAGGATGGGATTTAGGAAAATTGGTTGTGTCATTTCCATCTTCTTACAGACTCATTTCTATCAGTGTGTGCTTGATTTGAGCTTTTTTCTTTCTAATCCCCTTCCTCCCCTTCCTTCACTGTTTGTATTTCTGTGATTTTCTTTCCATGGATCATTCTGGGATCCTGTTCAACTTTCCCCAACACTGTCCTCCAAATAGTTGCCAATTGATAAGCACTTAATTGCTCTTTCCCTCAGCTCATCTGGGAAGGATAAGTGCTCAGCCCTCGTTGAGAATAGGTAGCTTTTCCACCCTCATTGGTCAGCAGATGACTTACTTTCTCTGATTACATTTTGCTTAATTTGTTTTTAATTTTGAGGTCAGAGGTTTGCAAATAGACTTTTATGCTGTTTATAGAGAGAAATATTTCTGTTTGAATAAAGTGGGTAGCAGTAGATAACTGGAGTGCCTAATTGCTGCTGTTGCTGTTTTTCTTTGCTGTTGTCATTATCATTATGAAAAGCATTTATTATGCACCTGTGATATGGGCATCTGGAGCTGAATTAAGCTCTGAGTAAAGCAAGAGAGATATCCACACAGCAGCCCATTACCTCTGCTTGATTCCAGCCCATTTATGACAAAGAATAGACAAATGAGCAAACAAATAATGAACAACACATAAAATAAATACTTTTTCCATTAGGACTGAAGAAATGGTACGAAAAAGTATATGCCCAGAGGTGGAGAAGAACTCTTTATTAACTCCATGCCACATAAACCAATAAATGGTGGAATTCCAAGAAAAACATATCTAGGAAAAGAATTTGGAAAACTAAATAGTAGCAGCATTCCTCTGGGAAGAAGGTCCAGAGGAGACGACAACTGGAAGGATCAGAAAGCTGCCAACCTTTTGTAGAATTACTTCCTGTAGCCATATGTTGGATCTGGAGCAAGCCAAAGACAGTCAAAGTGCATTTAATTTTTGATGACACTGAGCTGTCAGAAGGACTAATACCAAAAAAAACAACAAAAAAAGAAATGACGTATTTGAAATCTATAAATTGCATTTCATGTTCATTTGTCTACTCTAGGAAAAGCAAATAAAGTTTCTTCCTCCTTCTGAAGTGGGTGATAAATGATTGCTTGGAGTTGGGTGGTAGGATCCTGTGTTGCCATTATTGACTTTCTATGGAAACAGTTCATCTGCAGGTGCAGTCAGTCGGTACACCCTGCAAGGCATAAGTAAACTGGTTCTAATCACTCATGGGTGGATCTGAACAGGGAATAATTACTTTCCTGATAAAGGCAGTCTCTTTCTCTTATCTTCACCTTCCTTGCCTCAAGCAGAACAGCAAGGATTTGCTCAAGGGGACTGGAAATCCCAATGCTGCAGGGGTCCCTGGGCTGCAGGCAGCAGAAGGCAGTAATGAAAAGGACTCATTCATTTATTCATTCCTTTATTCATTTACAATGGTATGTGGACCTACTATGGAACAAGCTTTGATCCAGGCAAACAATGACCTCTCTTTTTAGAGAGCTTACTAAATTTAGGAATCTGCGAAGCTTGGATTCATGCCTCCTAAAATTCTGTTGTCCAGAACATACTCCAGAATACAGAGAAGTAAACACAACAAAACATTATTTGTTCAAAGTTACATGAAGAGTCAGAAGGGGATAAAGAGTCATTCTAAACTAGCAAAAATAGGGATTGTTAGGCATCTTTAAGAAATGTAATCTATTGTTTTTGAAGAATATTTGCTAATTTGAATTTACTATTTTGAAAATATTTCTGAGTAGAAAATCTTGTGAGAAGATATGACCTATTCATTTATGAACAATATCATCTATGTCTAAGGACTGGATCACATTTATTATTTACAGTGTTTATTTCTCAAGTATGTTAAGCCTTTTTTTATTTAGATCTCATTAAACTTTTTACTTATTAGCTTATTTATATTTTATTACTGATAAAATGATAGGACAAACATCAATTCATTTGAAGCAAAATTATTAAAGAATTTGAATTTAAGACTAAAATAATAAGGTTTTACTTATTCAATTAATAATTAGGTACATACTATGTTTCAGTCGTTACAACAATCATAATTTAATTAATTTGAAGGTTGTGATTAATTACATTATACAGTCATGTGTTAATGTGTGTGCATTTGTGTGTTTATGGCTCAGTTAAAAATGAATATTTGGGGGGCTGGGCACAGTGGCTCATGCCTGTAATCCCAGCACTTTGGGAGCCTGAGGCGGGCAGATCACCTGAGGTCAGGAGTTCGAGACCAGCCTGGCCAACATGGCGAACCCCATCTCTACTAAAATACAAAAATTAGCCAGGAGGCAGAGGGCAGAGGTTGCAGTGAGCTGAGATTGTGTCACTGCATTACAGTCTGGGCAACAGCGATACTCTGTCTCAAAAAAAAAAAAAAAAAAAAAAAGGGTCATAATGTCAAACTTAAAAAAAAAAAACAGAATAAAATCCTCAATCCACACTAGGATATAGAGATGTGGATAAAGAAGTAGAAAGAAACACAAACATCGTTTAACTTGCAATGATAGGGTCATGAGTTTTTTATTTTTTTATTAGAGGTCTTATGGAGTTGTTTCTGCAATAAGAAAAATAACTAATTATTTGGATCCAGATTGACCTGTTTGTTCTAAGTAGAATTGAACAGAAATTTAAGAGAGCAACGACTGGAATGTTTCTGTAGTACAGACATACCTATAAAGCTCACCAGGAAATTTCTGACTATTTCCCATTATTTCCAAAAAGTCAAATTCTCAGATGGAGAGTTTTAGGTGAGGGCTGCATAGAGAAGGTGGGATTTTGGTCTGCCTATTTTCAATATCCAGAAAAAAAGCCAAGGATACGAGTCGCTTTATTTGTATAATATTAAATTTCCATCTGTTGGGAAATATGTGCATTACTCTGCCACTCGCACCCAGTATTACCTGATGCATGATGTCTTAGGCAGTCTGATCACGTGGAGCATAAATGGGTATCAAAAGTATTTTAAAGTGATTGATAAAAATCAGCTTGCTTTGGGAATATTCTGTAGGCCTAGTTTATAATTGTGTTTAATTTTTATTTTGATTAAGTATTCTGCCAGGAGAAGCGGGTGGGGAGAGCTATACTCATGGGAAAAGAGGAAAGCATATTCTGGCTAACAGGGAACTAGGGAATCACCTTGCCTGAGACAATAGATATTCTATAAAATTGAGCCTCTTCACATTACCATGGAAATGACTTTTTGGCAGTAGTGCAAAAAGGTTGTTTTACATTAGTGTTAATTGTGATTGGAGACACAAAACAATATGATCATTTGATGGCTTGTTATTCAAAAAATGACAGCTTTTATGTGTTCATAAATATGAACTCACCTGGAAATATTCCTGTGAATTTAGGAGCCATCTGAATGTACTTGCTTAATGCATATACTAGATTTTAATGAAACCATATGAGTTTGTACTTAGCAGATTACCTGATGGCTCCTTGTCAGCCATCCGATGAGGGAACGCTGTCTGCTTGGTGAATGTGAGACAGAAATCCGTAACTTTGTCAGAATTTATGGTTGGTGGGCAGTGGCTTTCCTGGAACATGGTACAAGAGGCAATTAGTCTTCAACTTTGTGTGCGCTTTTCATCTTGTCGGGAGTGTAGCTGACAGCAACAGCATTGCCTTCACCCCATTACATCCCTTTTCTCCTCTTCAAGAAGGGGAGGTTGAAAGAACAGCAAGGAACCTTAAATTTGTCCCGGATAACATAAACAGAGTTTGGGCAGAGTGTCTGGCATGCAATCCTTTTGTGCCATTTATAGAGACAGGACACCACTTTCAAAGATGACACTAACTGTTCGGAGGCTTTAATATGATTGCCTCCAAATGCTTGAGAAAGCTCCATGTGTTTACCTGGCACTCTGCTCTTTTAAGATATGACTCTGTTCCCCACCTGCCCCCCCTCCCCCCTTTCTGGGAAGTGCAGCATCCTCAGCTGGTAATCTTTAAGCCCTGGGCTGCAGTGATTTCTCTTCATAACAGCAAGATGTTGAGCACGTATTTCATGCTTCCCTGAACCAAATTCAGAAAGTGCCAATTAATAAGTTGATGGAGAAGAGGTCAATGGGTAGCATTAAGGTCACCTGTCTGGAGACATTAGGTGCACACTTTGAGTGAAAGGAGACCCACAGAGAGTTGGGAATGAAGTAATTTATCACACATTCCTGAAGGCATAAAATGAGAGGATTTAAGGCAGTTTTGAGGGCAGCTCCTCCATCTTGCTGCTATTGTGATTGATCCCATTGCTCTGGACAAAATTGTGCATCTCAATGAGACAGTGTAAAACGTCCGAAGCTGTGAATTTTTTCGTATTTATAGCTTCTTCTGTGGTGCAGACTGTGCAGATCAACCAACTTTTCTTTCAGAGAGTTTTAGAGAGTCATGTGGACTTAGAAGTTGTGAAGCTTCCATCCATATCTCAGAGTGTTCCGGGCATCTTTCTATGCACTCATTTATTCATTCATTTGACAAATATTTATCAGTGTACCATACATACTGGACCTTAGTCTAGCTGCTGGGAATACATCTGTGAACTATACAGACAGCTATCTCTGTTCGCACAGGGTTTATTTTTTAGTAGAGGTTATATAGACAAGAAATAAAATAAATAAGTAAATTATGTAGTAGGCTAAAAGGTGATGAGGGTGGTGGGGTAAAATAGCCTTTGTGAAATTCCTAGAGAAAGCTTTACAGCCTAGACTTTGACTTAAAACTCAGAAAATCAGGCTAGGTTAGGATGACATAGGAAATCATTGAAGTGGAATGAAAAGATTTGAGGTAGGGAAGAAAAACAATGGACTCCATCGTCTTTCTCTTCCACCTTTCCCACAGCAGACTATAACCAGTCTTTTAGTCCCCCAAAATGGAAAGTACATAAGGCACAGTAGGAAGAAGTGAAGAAGGGTAAGTGTTCCAGGTTCAGGAAATAACCTTGGAAATAAAACAGAGTCCCCTAAAAGAGAAGAGAATACAGTTATCTATTTCATCCCTCATTCTTCCAGCTTCTCCTACTCCCTTCATTTCTTTGTAGAAATATTTCTGTAGCATTGATCCAAGATGGAAGAATAAGCCTGACAGAGTCAAGGTCCCTGTTTGGCCAAGCATTCTTTGCCTGCCCCTGTCCTTCCCTTGTCAGAATTTAGCTAATTTTCAAGTTTTGCAAATTTGTAAACTTAATTTTCTGTTGTTTCTTTCTCCAACAATTCTTTGCCGCAGATAATGTTACTCACAGACCCGGAGATTGAGAGCAGCTTATTGATCAGCTCAGATGAAGGGGCAACTTATCAAAAGTACCGGCTGAACTTCTACATTCAAAGCTTGCTTTTTCACCCCAAACAAGAAGACTGGATTCTGGCATACAGTCAAGACCAAAAGGTGAGCATACTTACCTTGTTTGAGACAATGAAGCACGGTTCTCTGGGGAAAATCGTGCTAATTTAATCATCTCTCCATTTCAGCTCAATGATCATTTTTGTTCTGAGCAGTAGCCTGACCTCTGTGCTAATGGGACAAAGGAAAGCAAGGAGAGTCTCAGGTTGCTTGTTTAAATCATGTAAATATCTGAAACCACTTACCAAATAAAGATTCGGTGTACTAAGTAAGACATGGTGGAGAAGCAGTTCTCAGCATAGATGCTTAAGGCAGTCAGGAGCCTCCGACCCCCACTGAATTGGAGACAGTGTCTTACGTTTGTGGATTGCTGATCATTTCTCTTGGCAAAGGTCCCGTGGCTTTTCTCAGACTCTTAAAGGGAAGCATAACCCTGAAAAGGTTAAGAACACGAAGTAGGGTTTTTCTAAAACACTGAGAGAAATGGCCAGAGGAATAATAATGATGTATATAGGTAACCTTATGCAGAACCTAGTCATCTCAGAACTTTTCTTCACTTGGTGGTAAGGTTGAAGGAGAAGTCCACTTCATAAGAAAGGATTCAATGAGCTCATGGTATTAGGTGTGTGTGTGTATGTGTGCATATGACCCATAAAATGTCCTCCTATAATATATATTATGTACTCTATACGACATATGCTATAACATACATATGGTCCCTGCCTCTAAGGAACTTGCATTCTCAGGTAGAATAAAAGGCTAGCAATAGCTAATAAAATTAAATTAAAATGAAAAGAAAGAGCATTTACACAGGCAAATGTGAGAGAGACTCTGGCCGTAAAAGCCAGAGGGATAATTGTTGAAATACTAGAATACTCCTTATGAAATGCATTATTCAGTGAAGTCATTCTGAGCATTCTCCTTAGAGGAATCATGATTTAGAAATTACATATATTTAAAGAAATGCTGGACTTAACTAAGTGAGGGGAGTATTCTGGGGTTTTATTTGTCTGGGTTTGCATAGATGGGTGGCATTTTTGAAGGTAGGAGAATGGTATGAGCAACTTCCCAAGGTCTCTACTGACAGGAGCATTTTAAAGGAAGCAAATTAAAATTCTTAAGATTGGAGTTTTATTCATGATGCCCCTACTGCCAAATAAAATGCACATTAAGCCTAAAAATAGAAAGAATTTACATTTCATTTTTTTTTTTCCTCTTGAGCAGCCTGGCTACCCTTTCAGCAGAATGTACAATTTTGTTTCTGGAGTCAAGCCACAGTGCATCTGGTCCAGGATGGTGCAGTTAACAGAGGCAAAGCCTGACCAGCTCAGACAGAGTATTAGTCATTTAATCCACAGGGCTATTACATTTTATTCGACAGTTGGTTAATTTCCCCCCCTCCCCGATGCCAGAAGCACAGCGAGGGCCAGATTTACCTGCCTAAGTAAAAACTCTGCATCTTTGCAATTATGCTGGAGGAGATGCCCAAATATGTAACCCTTTCGTTCCCAGCACTTCAAAGAGTGCCTCCCATGGTCACTGTGGCAGAGTGGATGATACAAGACCAGTTAGGATGCCTGAGCTGTGACTTCAACCCAGCTACTTATGGTGAACAGTATTTAGCGTTGGCTTCCTTTGCGTTAAAATGTGTTTGTATGGATAATTATAATTGTAGGTACCCTTCCAAAGTGATTTAAAAAGAAACAAATATTAGATGCCACATCTCTTTTAAGTGCCATGCATGATACAGTGTTGATATAAAATAACAATATTCTATCCATCTGGAGATAGATGATTAACACATATGAGTTGACCAGTAGTTTAAGAGAGGCCACAAAGGCAGTGCTGTCACTGAATGTTAGTTATATACAAGTGACTGAATGAATTACATTAAATTGGTAGCCCAAAGTTCAGGAGATAGAGATCTAGTAATCTGTCTACTCTAGAGGTCTTACAAAATGACTTCAGCTGGACTTTAATGGAGATGTTGGATTTGTATTGTAACAGTAGGGGAGGCCAAGTTTTTACAACAGGAATGTCATATACATGAAATTGTAAAAATCATGTTTACAAAATTGCAAATTTTTTATTTGGCTGAAACTAAAATTTGTAGGTAGTTATAATTTACACACACACACTAACACACACACACACACTTTGGAACCTAATCTTTATTATTTTTCACTGTTTTGGCTGTTTGATTTTTTAGGAAAACTAATTTTTGTTTCCTTAATTAGGAGTCTTCAGAAATTTGGGTCCAGAGAATGACATATTTAGAGCTATAGATTTCAAGGGTTAATCGGTAGTAATATGAGTATAAACTACAGTAATACAAGGTCAAAAACAAGACCAGTTGGGATGATATTACAGCAGTCCTGGCATCAGATGCTAAGGGTAAGAACCAAAAGGTATCTTTTGTGACCACAGACCCAATGAATCCTGTCATTTTAGAGTTGGAAGCAGTCTTCATCTGTTTGTTGTTGTCGTTGTTTTCTCTGTATGAGGCTAAGGATCTAAATATCTAAGAGGTTAATAAATTTTCTCAAAGGGAAAAATCACTAATTGGTATCACATGTGGATATTCTACAAATGGGGTAAGGGGCTACCTGACATTTGATAGTATTCTCATTCTTTTTTTTTTTTTTGAGATGAAGTCTCGCCCTGTCACCCAGACTGGAGTGCAATGGCGCAATCTGGGCTCACTGCAACCTCTGCCTCCAGGGTTCAGGCGATTCTCCTGCCTCAGCCTCCCAAGTAGCTGGGATTACAGGTGCACACTACCATGCCCAGCTAATTTTTTGTATCTTTAGTAGAGACGGGGTTTCACCTTGTTGGCCAGGCTGGTCTCGAACTCCTGACCTTGTGATCCGCCCACCTCGGCCTCCCAAACTGCTGGGATTACAGGCATGAGCCACCACACCCGGCCAGGGTTCTCATTTTTGAAGGTGATATTTTGAGATGAACAGATGGGTAAGAGTCAGCCTTTCTACTGACCTCTCTGTTTCTTTAAGAGACTGATGAAGGATAAATCTTACTGGAAAAAACACATTGTGGATAGCCAGCTATACAAGTAGGAATCAGAGAAGACCTCCATATCTCAAGGCTTGAATTACAGAATAGGGAGTGGGGCATTCACGGGAAGGGAGTGAGCCGCAGCCGATAGCTGATGGCATTGGCTGGAAGTCAAGTTGAGAGGGTCTGTGGCCACTCAGGTGGGTCAGTGATATGGAAATAAAAGCTGACAGGCACCCATGGGTCATGGAGCTTTTAGCACTGATGAGATGTGGCAACAAGGAGAACCATGTGCTGGTGTTGGTTCGCCAGTGACTGCACATGCCCAGGAAATAGGAACATTTATTCTTTCATGTAAGTATTGCTCGTCAGTTTTTCTGTGACAGCTGCTAATGTCACTGCTGCAGATCTCCCAGCTAGGATCTTAGTCAGTGTTATCTCTGCTGGATGCTGTTTTACATCAAATTGTGGTGAACAATCCCTTAGAAAATGCCTTACTGAGGTGGCAATTCCTATGAACAGGGTCCTCCTCTTTTCTTTTTATTTGCTGGCTTCTTTGTTTTTTTAAGGCATACTCTCTGTCTTTTGAACACATAGCCACATTGATTTTTCCCTTATCTCCCTGACATTGCTTTTTCTCTCCTTCAGTGAATGTGACGTTTAAGCTCCTAAGGACAGAATTTGGAGCTCTGGCCTGCAGGATAGACCCCATGTGAGCTGTGGTACCCTGCTCTAACTGTGTTTCATTTTGGGTGCCTAAATCCCAGTGGAGGCTTTTTGATGTGGGCATTATAAGGGACTCAAAGAGTTTTGTTGAACAGATGTTCCTTTCTGGCCCAAAATAGAATTTTACTGGGTATCAGTTCTATGGGGGGGTCATATTAAGATTTTAAAAGGTAGTTTTAATCAGGGAAAAATGTGTATGGCCAAATGTCCTCAGAATTCACAAACCAAGGTTTTTGATATTTTTTCTTTTTACTTAGAAGGAGAAATCTATTTGTGATATTCAACATCTAGGTGGTTGTATTATTAAGGGTTCTCCAAAGAAACAGAACCAATAAGGGGAGGAGAGAGAGAGATTGATTGATTATGGGAATTTACTCATGCAATTATGGAGGCTCATAAGTCCCAAGATCTGCCATCTGCAAGCTGGACAACCGAGAATGCCGGTGGTATAATTCAGTCCAAGTTGGAAGGCCTGAGAATTGGGTGGGAGTGGAACAAATGGTGTAAGTCCTGGTCCAAGTCCAAAGTCCTGAGAACCAGGAACTCTGATATCTGAGGGCCAGGAGAGAGGGATGGATATCCCAGCTCAAAAAGAAAGAGGGAATTCACCCTCCCTCTGCCTTTTCTGTTCAGCACCTCCAAGGATTAGATGATGCTCACCTACACTGGAGAGGGTGGATTTTCTCAGCCTACTGATTCAGATGCTAATGTCTTCTAGAAAAACCCTTACAGATACACCCAGATAAGTTTTATCAGCTCTTTGGGCGTCTCTTAGCCAAGTCAAGTTGACACATAAAATTAACCATCACCATAGTTGCCAAGAGGTAAATGCTATCTTGTCTGGGGATGTGGCTATCCAGGCACCACTAGAATGACTGAAAAGAAAAGGCGTGGAGCCCTTTACCCATAGAAATTCTTAAATAAGTAGCATAGGTACATAGGAAACCCTGCCCTGAGACTTACCGAGTAAAGACATAGGAGCTGGACTTGGCCTCTGAAGGGCCTGTGTGAGGATGTGCCTTTGGAAAGCCCTGAAAATTTCAGAAAAAGGAACATTATAGATACAATTATAGAGATTCTGTTTCAAACGGACAGGGGGCTACTTGGTGTATAAAGTCCCACCCCTCACATTTTTAAAACAATGAATCCTTGTGGAAGGTATGAAGAATTCCATGGCATTTATTATAGGAGCACCAAAATGTTGCTTTCTTTTATTAATTTACTTTTTTATTACTATAATTTAAACAGTAGGCAAACCAAGCATTCTACCTATTTAAAAAAATGTCTTTGTATTTGGAAACTGAGCAGATAAGAGAAAGGAGATATAGTCCTTTACTTCACTGCTAGCTGACTTTCTTGCCTCAATACAGGAAACCACCCAAGGAAGGCTTAGCAGAAGGCTGAGTCTGCCAGATTACATCTTTGTTTTAATTTGGCAATAAACTAGTGTACAAACTGTGCTATAAAACATTGCCTCCAACGGCATCTCTCAGTCTGTCTTAAACACCTCACTAAACATGATGTGTTGGGAAACATTTGAAACGAGAGAAAACAAAGAGCAGATGTGACTGTAAGGAAATTTAAAAAAAAAAAAAAAAACAGGAGAGAAATACAAGAATCTGTGTATACCTCAGCTTTGCTGTCTATGCCGGGGTAAGGGCTCGTGGAGCCTCTGTTAGGATTTGCAATGGAGACGTGATTTGTAAAGGGGAGAGTGCAATGTTGTGAAACCAACATGAACGCTGTCAGGACTCGGGCTGCTGAGTGGCTGGAGAGCAGAGGCCCCTTGCTGTCCTTATCCAGACCTCTTCTTCAGGTAGCTCCAGAGAAGGGCCTTCTGCCCCTGACCATGAGCAGGAAGGGCTGCTCTTCTCCTGTCCTGTGCAGTCCCCACCCTTGTGGACGTTCAAGACCACCTAGAGCATGAACGCAGTTCCTACACAAACAGGCAAGAAGTACAATTGAACAAAAGAGGCTGGGTCCAGGCTGTGGGAAGTTGGAGAGCAGGTGTTCATTTAAAAGGAGGGAGGGATGTTGTCAAGCTCTAGCCTGCTGTTCTTGCCATGTAGGAAGGTGGGTCCAGTGTCGCCAGACCTTCAGAATTCTTTCTTTTTTTGAGAGAAGTAATTCTGCTTTGTTTTCAAAGTGAAGTTTTCTTATTTCTATGTGTGTAACAGTGACCTCAGAAATTTAAAAAGAAGCACTGCATAGGACGAATAAACCTCATCTGCTGCCCTGTGGTTGTCCTTTCTTCTTTCCCATTCTTTGTTTTTCTCTGTTCATGGGTCTCTCTTTTGATTTTATTTGAGAAGATGTTAATTTTTTTTCTTGCGATTTTTTGAAAAAATTACATTCAAATAAATGAGTAGTTTTGTCGAGGGAGAATAAAACTTTTAGGACAGTTTGGTGGGCCACCCTTTATTTTGTGGCAGTTCTAGAATATTTGCAAGTTTATATTGACTCGCTTATTTTGGAGCTCTATGAGTCTGCAGTCCAAGTAAGAACATGTGGAAAACTTGCTGCATTCCTGATCTTCTTTAAATTCCAAAGGATCACAGTTTATGAAATAAACAGAAAATCCTAAAGCCTGTATGTTGGCCTTCCCTTCAACATTTTTTCGTACGTATGTGTCAGAGACCAAAACATACTTTTTTTTTTTTTTTTTTTTTTTTTTCTCGGCTCACTGCAAGCTCCGCCTCCCGGGTTCACGCCATTCTCCTGCCTCAGCCTCTCCGAGTAGTGGGGACTATATGCGCCCGCCACCAGGCTCGGCTGAGACGGGGTTTCACTGTGGTCTCGATCTCCTGACCTCGTGATCCGCCCGCCTCGGCCTCCCAAAGTGCTGGGATTACAAGCTTGAGCCACCGTGCCCGGCCCAAAACATACTTTTAAAGGCAGAAAACAGGCTTTGATAGGGAGGTTCTGTTTACAAATAATGGAAAATCTAATTTTTTTTCCTTTTTTTGAGATATAGTCTTGCTGTCTTGCCCAGGCTGGAGTGCAGTGATGTGATCTTGGCTCACTGCAACCTCTGCCTCCTGGGTTCCAGCGATTCTCCTGCCTCAGCTTCTCGAATAGCTGGGATTACAGGCACCTGCCACCATGCCTGGCTAATTTTTGTATTTTTTTTGTAGAGACTGGGTTTGACCATGTTGGCCAGGCTGGTCTCGAACTCCTGGCCTCAAGTGATCTGCCTCGGCCTCCAAAAGTGCTGGGATTACAGGCGTGAGCCCTGTGCCCGGCTGGAAACTCTAAATATTAACAGCTGGCATTCTCTCCATAAACGAAGTCTGACTTTCTGTTAAAATCATATGTTGATAGAAAAGGAAAAATGGACTGCCCGTGTGATGAACAGCCAATGACAGAATTTTCGTAACGTGAATAAAATAAGTTTTATTTAAAAAGAACTAATTTTAGTTCTCTGCCTTCTCTCTCTCTCTACCAGTCCTGCAATGTTTTTAAAGTCTTGTATCTATTCTACATGTATATTTATAAACATATCTATAAAAAAATCTTCTCTTTATTCCTTTTAATTGTTCCTTTCTTTTTTTTTTTTTTGAGACGGAGTCTAGGTCTGTCACCCAGGCTGGAGTGCAGTGGCACGATCTCAGCTCACTGCAACCTCCACCTCCCGGGTTCAAGCGATTCTCCTGCCTCAGCCTCCCGAGTAGCTGGGATTACCGGCACCCGCCCCCACGCCTGGCTAATTTTTGTATTTTTTAGTAGAGACGGGGATTCACTGTGTTGGCCAGGCTGGCCTCGAACTCCTGGCCTCATGATCTGCCTGCCTCGGCCTCCCAAAGTGCTGGGATTACAAGCGTGAGCCACCGCGCCCAGCCAATCGTTCCTTTCTTTTCCTGAGTGAGCCCTCACGGAAGGGCAATACTTATGGCTGCTTTGAATGGCAGACATTCCCTGGGAAATAATGACTACTAATAAAGAAATAGATGCTAGCACTTTCAAAATCTCAGTCATATTTAGGTTTCTCACCACTGACCGACAGTAGAGTGAGCTGGTAAGAGGATAAGCTGTCTCCTCTGTCAGGTCCTACCCCTGCTCTGTGATCTTCAGTAGGTCATTTAAATGTAGTTTCTCCAACTGAAAAGTGGAAACAATAATAAGAGTACCTGGCTCATGGGACTATTTGATGATACTGAGATAATGCATGCAAAACACGAACGCAGAGCCTGGCACATAGCAAACATGGCATAGATGCCAGCCAATGTATTATCCAAAGACCTGAAAGATAGCACCCCTGGTGTGGTGCAGCTGGAATTAGACAAAGCCTGTCTAAGTCAGAGGCTGTCTTATCCCAGTGTCTTTCCAGTACGTAGCGCTACAGGCACTTTAATCAATTTAATTTAAATGCCTTTTTAGACAATCACTAAAAGGTCCCATGGAAGCAGAATGAATGGAACAGGACAGATGGATATGTGGTACTTAGAAATATTATTGATTATAATAATAGAAAACCATTAAATATTAAAGTATTTATCTTCACATTAACTCTATTTGTTTTTTAATAGACCTAGCAGCCCCTTAATGTCAAAAGGGCAAGATTGAGATAAAGACAAATTGATCCTTGAAATTCAACCCCCTGGGGATATTCAAATGATTTCTGCACAAGCACAAACACTTAGGAAACTGATATCTACCTAATGCCATCTTGTTTCCCCAAGGCACTGCATTAAGTTAAAAGGCACTTGGTTTTTTATAAGAAATATGTTGAGCATTATATACCATGCTGGTTTGGCAGGATTTTCATGTGCTTGAAATTTCCCAATGTCAGAGCTGATTTCTAATCTCGTGAATATGTAAGTAATTTAAGTATCCAAGTACTAAACTGGCAATTAGAGTGGAAACCAGGGAGCTCGCTAAATGTCAACCCCAACACTTGTTTATAAAACAAATTCTCAAGCTGAAATGCCATCATATGCAAACAAGGAAGGCTTACGTTCACTTTAGATACCATGTTTAAACAGGTTGTATCATTATTTTTCAATTGCCACCTGGAACAGTTTGATTTGCCTGTTTCTAATCATTTGGGGGAAAAAAAACAGAGCTACAAGAATAACGACAAATGAACATTTTAAAACAAGCAATTGGGTTTAAGATTTGAACAGGCACAATTGTGCTATTTGATAGTTTTGTAGGCTTTGAAAGAGAGTTATTTGTATGTCCAAATTTTTAGCTAGTTCTTCATCTGTTTTTATGCCACCACCACTTGTCTTTAAGAACCTTTAAGGGGCCGGGCGCAGTGGCTCATGCCTGTAATCTCAGCACTTTAGGAGGCCAAGGCAGGCAGATCACTTGAGGTCATGGGTTTGACACCAGCCTGGCCAACATCGTGAAACCCACCCCCCCCCCCGCCTCTAAAAATACAAAAATTAGCCGGGTGTGGTGGTGCATGCTTGTGATCCTAGCTAATGGGGAGGCTGAGGCAGGGGAATCGCTTGAACCCTGGAGGCAGAGGTTGCAGTGAGCCGAGATGGCACCACTGTACTCCAACCTGAACAACAGAGTGAGACTGTCTCAAATAAATAATAAATAAATAAATAAGAATCTTTAAGGCCAAGATTTTATCTTATCATTTTCCTATATACCTCCAGACCTGGATGCACAGGAGGTGTTCACAAATCAAACTCTCCCACAGTCATATATTGACCCTCCCTTCCCAACCGACTCCAGTTCCATAAGTCTAATCTTCCAAGCTTCAGAGCACCACCCTCAACTGTAGGGCATGTGACAGACTTCAGTGACAGCTGGGGAATGGGCTGTCAGTGACAAATTTGATAAATCCAGCTGCAGGAGAGATTGATGGAACCAGCAATAGGCCATCATTCCTGCCCAGCCTTCATCAGCAAAGCCTGACTGTCCAGCTTGATACTCTTATCTTTTGACCTTAATGACATTTGGATCCAGTCTACATCAGCTCCCCACAAGTATTGGTAAGATTGCACCTACCCAGCCTGGTTCCAGGCTCTCTTTATAGCCCCAGCTTCTACTTCACTCTGTAATGCATCCCAGCCAAACTGGGTCTCTTGCTATTGACCAAAGAAATGTGAGAACACCACCCTGAGTTTTGCTCCTCTGTTTATTTGCACAGACTGACCCATTCCCCTAGAACAGTTTTTCTGCATGTCTTCATTCTGAGACATGTTAATTGTATTACAAAGCCCACTGTGAATTATTTTGCAAATTCCAAACTTTTTCTCTACAACATAGGCCACTACAACACTGTGCACAAAATGTGACACATTACTGTAGGTTGTCTGTGATATCACTAATACACAGCGTTTTCTTTGAGAAACTTTATTGGGGCAGGGTTGGGTGTGGGGATCTGGATTGGGCATCATGGCTCTCTCACTATCTCTCTCTGTACTGAACAGCCAAGGTAAAGACTCGTGTCAGCTCTTAGTGAAGTTTACGGAATCCTTTTAAGTGTTGCAGATTTTGGTTCCCCTTAGCGTGGGTTCTGGCCCCCTCCTATGCTGTGGAACCAGAGCATCAAAACATACTTCTGAGGACCACATTTTTCTCTGGACTGATTCTCTTTCTTCCCATTGAGGGTGATGGAATAAAGAACTTGATATTTGTGATGCCTCAGGCCTGGCATTAGGAATGTATATGAAGTCCTTAAGGTACCATCTCTTTGTTGCTAAAAAAAAGGATGCAGGAACAGCAGTGAGAAGCAGAGAGTCATGAGGTGGATGAGTGCTTTTTGTACCCAGGCCATCCCCAGGGCAGTATTAGAATGAGGCAAAGAAAACAGAACTGGTAGGATTTTCTGTCAGCCTTTTCAAGAAGTACAATTTGCAGGCCCCCTGCTTCCAAAATGTTCAGAGGAGAGAAGGAAAGAGGAGTGGGCAGGCAACCTTGAAAAGAGCCGACAGCAGGATGTTTTCCACCAATGCAGGCGCCTCCTAAGGAGCCTGTGTGGAGGATCCCCAGGAAACTGCCCCCCTGACCCCTGACCGGGGAAGCCACCGTGGGAAGCTTTGTGGTGAACAACATCTGGTCCCATGAACCAAAGACTTAAAACGTTATCACAACTCTTAGCTTCTATGGAATTCTCCTAGCACAAATTTCTGTGAAATGGATGCTCTTTCACTCATTTCCCAGCTGCAAAAGAGAATTCCATCACGTGCACCTGTCTAACAATCTGAAAAGAGAGGATACATTGATCCGATTTAGGGATATTGAAAAGACTTTCTAGGGACACTGACAATTGCAAGCTTGTGGATCACCACAAGGAGTTGAATTTCTTATCTAGTGGCAAGTTGTCACTCTTCTAGGGATTTAACCAAAATGTGAATGTTAAGGTGGAAATGAAAGTTGGAAATGGCTGCTACCCTTCTCTCATCCCGTCTTCATCTGCTGTAGACTAGGAATTGAGCAAAACCAGTGCATCCCATTCTTTCCCTCCCCAAAACCAGTGCATCCCATTCTTTCCCTCCCCAAAACCAGTGCATCCCATTCTTTCCCTCCCCGAAACCAGTGCATCCCATTCTTTCCCTCCCCCAGGCCGTATTGTCCTGCTGTGGCATCCCTCTTTGTCAGTGCCCACCATCCAACTTGCAGTTCCGAGGACATCCAGAGGATGGTGCCAGAGATGCCTAACAGCTGGCTCAAAGCTCTCAATGAAACTAACCCTGGCAATTTCATCCTTTGGAATTAAGTGTATTTTTATCTGCATTCTTCTTAAAGCAAACAAAGACAGATGGCAAGGAAACAAGCCAATGTGAAAGATGTCTTTAAAAAAAAAAAAACCCTTCAGGAGAGGAACACATCAAAATAGAGAGAGAAGTGCTAATATCCCCAGACCAGCATAATGACAGTCTGGAGGGTTAGGCCCTAAGGCTGCTAATAGATCTTGAGCACAAGTGAGTGCTGGGTTTGTGCTCATTAAGTTGTATTTACTAATGCAATGTAGTCATAGATACTTTAGAATGATTTTACACAGAATGGATTTTCTGTGTTGCATTCTTATTGCAGATATAACCAGAATCTTTCCCTGTTCTCTAACACTTCTGCTCCTTCAGTTCTTTTTCAACATTTATACTAATGTTAGCTAAACAAAATCAAACCCTCTAAGAATGGCATTTTGGTTTTTTTTTGGAGACAATGTCTCACTCTGTCGCCCAGGCTGGAATGCAGTGGCGCAATCTCGGCTCACTGCAAGCTCCATTTCCCGGATTCACACCATCCTCCTGCCTCAGCCTCCTGAGTAGCTGGGACTACAGGCGCCGGCCATCACACCCAGCTAATTTTTTGTATTTTTAGTAGAGACGGGGTTTCACCCTGTTAGCCAGGATGGTCTCGATCTCCTGACCTCGTGACCCGCCCTCCTCGGCCTCCCAAAGTGCTGGGATTACAGGCGTGAGCCACCGCACCCGGCCAAGAATGGCATTTTTAAGTTCATGACACGGCACTATAGAGGAATATTGCCCTCTAAAACTAGTTTAAGTACTCTTTCATCCTCTTCCTAATCTTTCTTTCTCTAAGCTTGGCATAGCTAGAGAAAGCTGCTGCTGCTTTCTCTGATGTGACAGAAAATAATGATAGTTCTCAGTTCTGTGTTCTGACAGTCAAAAGAAACCTTGGAGCCAGAGACAGACAGGGAGGGAAGTAAATCTTACTTAGGTGCTGCCAACACTATGAATTTTATTAGAGGACATTGACTCATTCTACAGGGAAAGCCTTCCACTGGTGGCTGAGACAGTCATTGGGTAAGATGCTCTGATACCATTACCTTCTTTGTGGAGGAGCACTTTGCTGCCAGACTGTGGGTTTAATTAACACGTTAACTTGAATGGCAGAGTTGTTGTTTTCTTTTTAGTAGGTATAACACCAGGCTGGACAATTAACTTTTTAGGGAGAAAATATCTGAAGTAGTAGGTGGAGAATACAGAGCAGTTTTGTCTAAAAGTGAATATTCAAGACTCTGCTTTCAAATCCTTGGGAATTTCAAATATACTGATATTTATAGGGTTTTGTGGATGTGTGTTTTTTAGGTATACACCTCTAGTTATAAATCCATGGAAGCAAAACATATTCCTCTGATAAATTTTCTTTGTCCACCAATTGTGAAACCTGGGTTCTTTATTAGGTAGAAACATGACTAGGAAATTCACGTGGTGCAAAATCATTATCTTTTTCCTTTATCATCTACTGTGTTTGAGGCACCTGTACACGTAGAAGGATAGGATTTCCAACATCTAAAAGCTTTGCAATCTCATTAGAGAGGCAGGAAGTGGTCTTAGATATTTTAGAGTAATTTTAGATAGGAATTTCTACCTTGCATTCGTGAAAGGTTCTCTTGAAAGGCTATTAAGAGGCCGGGCGCGGTGGCTCACGCTTGTAATCCCAGCACTTTGGGAGGCCAAGATGGGCGGATCACGAGGTCAGGAGACCACGGTAAAACCCCGTCTCTACTAAAAATACAAAAAAAATTAGCCGAGCGTGGTGGCGGGTGCCTGTAGTCCCAGCTACTCGGAGAGGCTGAGGCAGGAGAATGGCGTGAACCTGGGAGGCGGAGCTTGCAGTGAGCCGAGATTGCGCCACTGCACTCCAGCCTGGGTGACAGAGCGAGACTCCGTCTCAAAAAAAAAAAAAAAAAAAAAAAAGAAAGGCTATTAAGAGAATTAAATATAAATACGTGGCTGGTAGTTTGATAGCATCTGCTCTTGTTCCACAGTTCTTTGGAGGTGAGACTGGTAGGAATCTTGGTACGTAGAGGAGGGTTCATAGAAGAGGTGACCTTTCATCTGGCTCTGAAAACATGCCTGGTGTTGAAGAAGGAAAGTCTTGAAGCCACTTCTGCCAGAGTGGGCAGCCTCAGTGAAGGCACAGCAAGGCGTGTGTGGGAAGGTGACAGGGCCAGCCCGCCAGGACCGAAAGATACCTTCGGAGAGAGTAAATTGAAAGAATCTCACTGAGCTGAATAAGAGAGGCTTGGTTTAGTGGATTGTTTTGTATACCCACTGCTTGAGGGGCCTCTATATGCTCACAAATAAGAAAGTTGCTCTTTGAAGATATAAACAAATGTCATGGGACATACCTGAGTGGTCCACAGGCTCCAGATTCAAGCTTAGGGGATAAATTTAAAAAGAGAATAAAAGAACCACAAATGCTGGCGCCCAACAATTCCTCATAGAGATGAATTCTCTGTGGGAGCAGGAATAGCAATCCTTTGGTGTAGCCGTAGGAGCACACAGAGTTTATATATTATTCTTGCAGCATGTATATGAGTTCAGCCTGTTACCCAGACATACTATTATTTTGAACTGTCCTGATACTTTTACATTTGCATTAAGCTTTGCATGTTACTAAATATAGATATATCTATATGACATAGGCACACCACAATGGTATGAACTCTGTTCCTGTTAAACTTATAGAAAGAAGTAGAGCTCGGCTTAACAAAAAGAAGACAAAGGGGAGAGAGAGAGAAGCAGATACTCTCGGGTTGGGTGCCTGCTGTTGTTGTACAGTCCTCTGTGTTGAAATACCAGGTGTTCAGGACATGCTGAGAACAAGAAGCAGGCCACGCATACACTGGCTGTTTGGGTTCTCAGTTAGGATGGTGTGACCTGTCCCATCTTCTGTTATCTCTGTGAGGGGAGTTGTCACCCATCTCTCCTTGGCACTCATAAAATATATCAAACATGAAATGTACCCAGGAAACCAGTCTCCCCCAGGCATGATGGCCAAAGAATGAATAATAGGCTGGGCACGGTGGCTCACGCCTGTAATCCCAGCACTTTGGGAGGCCGAGGTGGGCGGATCATGAGGTCAGGAGATCGAGACTATCCTAACACGGTGAAACCCCATCTCTACTAAAAATACAAAAAAAATTAGCTGGGCCTAGTGGCAGGCGCCTGTAGTCCCGGCTACTTGGGAGGCTGAGGCAGGAGAATGGCGTGAACCCGGGAGGTGGAGCTTGCAGTGAGCCGAGATCGCACCACTGCACTCCAGCCTGGGCGACAGAGTGAGAAAAAAAAAAAAAAAAGAAAAGAAAAATAAAAAAGACTTAGAAAGAAAACTTACAGATTCTCCTTGGCTAGATGCCTGAATAATGTGTAATTATTACTTAGACAAGCTTACATAGATAAGCTAGGCTTATTTATATCTTGTCCCTGCCTATCTTACCACTTTGACTCATGTTGTTCCTTCTGTGAATAATGCTATTTTTGTCCATCTGAATGCTGTCATTCATTCAGGTCCCAGCTGTTTCACCACAGCATCTGGAAAGCATCCCTAAATTGGCTCCTGTCTTCTGCATTATTTTATCACTGGCTGCCTCGTGCATTTCTCATTATGGGAGCCAGCTTCAGGTTACACTGCGTGCTCTTCCAGAACCAGGTCTAGATTTTGTACTTCTTTGCATTCCGCACAATGCTCGGCACATGCTAGGTCAAGTGGCACAGCTAACTTTATCGCCAGACAGAACAGGGTGTGCATTCCAGTTCATTCAGCTACTTGTTTGGCACGTAATTTCTCACAAGGCAGTTAATCCTTCTAAGCTTCAGTTTCCTCAACTGTAAAATGAAGATATTAATCTGCCTTACAGAATTTGTATAAGAAATAGAGATGGTACATGTGGAGCACTCACCTTGTATATGGCAGGTGTTCAATAAATGTTAGGTATTATTATTATTACTATTGATCCAATGAACTGATGTTTGTATATTTGATGTACTATAGAACCATAGTGCTGAGTAATTTCTGTTCTTTACAGTTATACAGCTCTGCTGAATTTGGGAGAAGATGGCAGCTTATCCAAGAAGGGGTTGTACCCAACAGGTTCTACTGGTAAGTCTCACTTTATCTTGTAGCACATTAAGATATGACCTAGTCATATATGACCTAGTAAATGACCATTGGAATCTTGTTCTCACCAGTGCTCTCACATAAGGTCTGTTCTTACTGGGACATGCCCACATCCCCTCAGGGCAGGATGTGACATTAGGGTAAGAAACACTTTAAGAGAATGTTAAAAAATGTGTCACAGTCTTTTTGAAAAACCCCAAATGGATTATGGAGGTTAGTGAACTGCAGGGGCTTTATGAGAATTGCTTTGTTATATTTTGGTGGAACCTTTGAGACAGACATTTAAAAAAATCTAATAGTGACTTTTTATTATTAAAAACATTATATACACATATATCGCATATTCAAATGAAGATTTTCAGTCTAAATAAGTAGGTTTTATTTAGTCTAAAAGTAGATCTTCCTCTCATTCCTGATTTTGGATCTTGTAGGCCTTCTCCTTGTTATTTATTTATTTATTTATTTATTTATTTATTTATTTTAGACAGTCTCACTCTGTCGCCCAGGTTGCAGTGCAGTGGTGCGGTCTGAGCTCACTGCAACTTCTGCCTACTTTGTTCAAACGATTCTCCTGCCTCAGCCTCCCCAATAGCTTGGATTACAGGTGCATGCCAGCATGCCTGGCTACTTTTTGGATTTTTAGTAGAGATGGGGTTTCACCATGTTGGCCAGGCTGGTCTTGAACTCCTGACCTCAAGTGATCCGCCCACCTCTGCTTCCCACAGTGCTGGGATTATAGGCTTGAGCCACCGTGCCTGGCTGGCCTTCTCCTTGTCATGTGGGACACAGTTGCTATTGCTAGTTTCTCAATTATCTTTCTAGAAATGTTCTGTGAATTGCCAAATGTGCGTGCGTGTGTGTGTGTGTGTTAGTGTGTGTGTGTGTTTGTGTGTGTGTAGTCTTACTTTGCTTGGGCTGCAGTAACAGAATACCATAGACTGGGTGGCTTAAACAACAGATATTTATTCTTCATTGTTCTGGAGGCTGGGGAGTTCGAGATCAAGGTGCCGGCAGATTTGGTTCCTGCTAAAGACTCCCTTCCTGGCTTGCAGATGGCTCCTGTCTGTCTGCGTCCATACATGGTAGAAAGAGAGAGCTCTGATCTCTCTTCCTCCTTTTTTTTTGTTTTTATTTTTGAGACGGAGTCTCCTCTGTCACCAGGCTGGAGTGCAGTGGTCCGATCTCAGCTCACTGCAAGCTCTGCCTCCCAGGTTCACGCCATTCTCCTGCCTCAGCCTCCCCAGTAGCTGGGACTACAGGCACCCACCATCACGCCTGGCTAATTTTTTGTATTTTTAGTAGAGATGGGATTTCACCATGTTAGCCAGGATGGTCTTGATTTCCTGACCTCGTGATCCCCCCACCTCAGCCTCCGGAAGTGCTGGGATTATAGGCGTGAGCCACCGCGCCCGGCCTCTTCCTCTTCTTATCAGGGCATTAATCCCATCATGAGGACCCTATCCTCATGATCTAAGCTAAACCTAATCACTTCTTAAAGGCCCTATTTGCAAATACCATCACATCAGAGTGGGTTATGGTTTCAACATATGAATTTTGAGAAGACAAAAATATTCAGTCCCTAACATATATAGATAGAGATACTTGCATTTACATAAATGGTAGCTGTGCACACTGTTCTATGCCTTGTTTTTTTTGAGGGATGCAGTTTATTATGCATATATCATTATTTTTAGTTGACTACATATCATTTTGCTCTAAGAATATAGATTGGAGGTAAATCTTATGCCTAATTAATGCAAAACATAAACTATATATGTTAGCGGGATGTGTGTATGGGAAAAGAGAAATACATGAAGAGAAGAGGGCAGCAAGAGAAAGAAAGGGACAAAGGAAATAGCATTCCTTTCTTTAACCGCTTCAGTTCTTCCCCCTAATTAAACTAGAGTTGGCTGCGTCCATGGGAATGGGTGGATAAAATTGAAAACAAGGAAAATATCAGAAGTTAACCGTGGCTTTTAAGTTTCCAAGATCTTAGATTCTGGCAAAGTAAGAACAAAGCACAGAACATTCTAGTGTGATTTTGATATTAATATTTATCAATACCTTTGAACGTACATCCTACCTCCTGCCAAAGACGTGATTCTACCTTACCCTAATTTCTCTAATCTGCCTGTGGAAAAGACATTTAGGTTGTGTCAAGATTTTTACTACTATAAACCGTATTACAAGGAATTCGCTCAGACAAGAGTTTAAATATCCTTTATTCATGTCATTCAGAAATCACTGTGACAGTGACCTTTTAGGAGCCAATGAGCTCCCTGCAATGAGGGCAGTTGAAAGTATCTCCTCTTGATTCCTCCTGAAATCACACTGCCTGTCATCAGCCTTTAGAGTTACAGGCAGAATAGATTCCCCAAAGCACATAATAGCTTCCCACCTCCACTCCAATTCTTTCGCTTTTATATGAACTTCTAAGAGGAATGCATTTTTATCTTTCTCATTTTCAAACACTGCCCTAAAACCCCTGTGGGAGTTGAAAGCCAGAGAACTACATTAGAGAAATCTCTTAAAAAGCTAGCAAAACTGCCTGAAAAAGTTAGACAAGCCATTTGCAAACAAACTGGCTCAGAGGTAACACGGAGACTTCTATATGGTAAGATACCACTTTTTCCCCTATCGTAACGAGGCATTTGTAACTAAAGGAGGTTTTTGTTGCACAGAAGCTTATTTACCTCTCTCCCTCTGGTGCTCTTGTTCAGGATGCTGTGAGCCTTGCTTCTAAAGTCCAAATTGACATCTTCTGTCTCCAGGAACTCAACTCTGTCTCTTATTGAATCTCCCTTCTCTGGTCAGCGTTTTTTTCTCCCTCTCTCAACTAATTTTGTATCGTATTCATGAGAAACCTTCATCTCTGTGTGTTTTGTCTATAAAGTATAAAGTTAGTTTATGGAAGAGAGGGTTCATGTCTTTTTCTTTCATTCTCTGCCTTTTTGGGGGTGTTATATGTGCATAGAAAGGCCTCAGAAAATAAGCAAATGAAGGACTGAAATAAATGAATGTTGTCCTCCTAGTTTATCCTGGAAATGGAGTTGCTGCTTTGCTAATGAAAAAGCATGAGGGATAAATCTTTTCTCAAGTCCCACTTTCAAATGACTGCAAATATCTGTACATGGTGCCCAGCACTAGAGGGTAGGAAGTAGCCATTCAGAGGACTTTGCAGAAGTTGGTTCCTACCAATAGAAACAATGAAAAATATTGAAAGGATGGGCAAGAAAAAGGAACCGAGATGAGAACATTTCACATGTAAGTGGTACGTATATACAGTGTTTTCTATGTCACCAGAGGTCTTATTTATGCATTATTATAACCTGAGCAGACCTCACCACTGCTTCTACCAGTGCTAATTGCAATATTTTCTTACCTATTCCTTGAAGAAGGAATCTTCTGTGTGAAAGCTTGATTAGCAAAGCTCTTCTGATCAAAAGCCATAAAATTATCTTTATAAAAACATTACACACTATTGTGTATGAATTCTGATTGATCTGTTAAGTAAAAGAAATAAAACCTCCTTCTTTTCTTTTTGAATACAGACACATCTTGCCCATTCAAGTCTTAATAGTGCAACAAGCACTACTTAAACTTAAGCTATTTAATCCTCATAACAACCTTCTGAAGTAAGCTTTTCATTATCATCATTAACAGAGAGGGAACCTATGGCATAGAGAAGGTAAGTAATTTGGCTAAAGTCACACAGCTGGAAAGTGCCAGAGCCAGAATTTGAATGAAGGCTGTCTGTCACCAAAGTCTATGCTCTACTAAATCAACAAATGCTGTTCTCTCTGCCTCTTAGCCTTACGTTCTTGGCTGGGACTGTGAGCCCTGGAAATCTAGCCCACTCAGGCATATCAATGGTGAGAGCCCAAAGTTCTTTTGACCACAGTGCCAACTGTGCTTGCCAAATGGCTCACAAGGGTTCCTTAAGCTTAGTTGGTTTTTCTAGAGAAGGCATGGGAACTCGTAAATTGCATAGTACCATGACTGTTGATGAAAATCTTGGTCTCTGCCCACATGGTCTGTAATTTCTAACTCTGAGCAACTACCTTAAGCTGACAGAAAAGTTGTCAATCAAAGCAATATTTATTAGATTCACTTCCGGAAACCAGTTACTTCAAATTATGTAGGAACTATGGGGCTATCTAGGATAATTCAGCAAGTATAGTTAAAAGAAACCTCCTTTAATCATTTCTGCTTGGAACCTGGCTATTGGGGGTGTGTATGGGACTGAGGGAGATTTCTCTAGTGTTAAATCAAATTGTTAAGTTACCATGGGTAATAACATAGAATTTCCCTAGAGAAGAAATGAAGACAAATTCATATTTTTTCCTCATCACCTAACATGTTGATAATTATTTTTATTTCTGGGAGCAATGTTCATGCCACCTCTGGAAGTAATAAATAGCAATTGTGAAATAATTATGGCATGTAACAGCTTATTCTTATGTTATCACAGTGGTTTCTGCTAATGTTACCAAAGCACTGGAGGTTTGGTCAAGACCCTACTGCACAAAAAGCCAGTCACTGAGACAGCAAGTATTGCCAAAGAAGAAGGCTTTAATCAGGTGCTGCAGCCAAGGAGACGGGGGCTCAGTCTCAAATCCATCTCCCTGGCTAAAAGTATGGGTTTATATAGCAGGAAATCAATGTAACAGGGTGTAAAACAGGAACTATGGAGGGGCAAGGAGGCATCTGGTTCATGATCTGGTGAGTTTCAGTTCTTTAATAATTTTTTTTTTTGAGAGGCTTGAAGATCCTTCCTGAGGAAGGAACTCAGATAAAACAAATACAAGTTTCAAGCTTTAACAGCAGAAGGGTCAATCTCTATGTTTATCTAAAAGAACAGTGTATGGGAGTATTGAGCTGGTTTTATTAATATTACCATAGCAACCATAAATATGAACTTTCCTCCAAGGAGTTCAGATGGTTTCTAAAACTGATTTACATACATAGGACATCATGTAAGAGACAGCATAATATTACCATTAATAGAATAGGTGTCCTTTTAATTTAACCAACAGCAACAGTGGTCTTGTTCTTTCCTGTGCTGGAAATCAATTATATTGGGAAGCAGTACAACTTGTACGTCAAGCGGTTCAAGGACACTGAGGTTTAATTTCTAGCGTTGCCATTTACTAAGTAAAAAAATCATGGGGAAGTTACATAACTTCTGTGTGACTCAGTTTTCTCCCTTGTAAAATAATTAATACCTACTTCATCAAATGAGATGCTTCTTGTGAGTTGGTTACATGCCTTGTGCCTAAGAACCATATTGAATGTCCACTGGGTAACAGTGTTAATATTATTCATATCTATTTCTATCTCTATTAGTTTTGTTTTTCTTTGTGTTGTCTTCATGATCAGGTTTGCTTTCCCCATTTTGTGACAGCGGTGGACACTAGCAGCTTTAGGCTTACTTTTTTTTTTTTTTTTTTTTTTGAGACATTGTCTTTCTCTGTCACCCAGGCTGGAGTGCAGTGGTGTGATCTCGGCTCATTGCCACTTCTGTCTCCCGGGTTCAAGAGATTCTCCTGCTTCAGCCTCCTGAGTAGCTGAGATTACAGGCACATTCCACCATGCCTGGCTAATTTTTTGTATTTTAGTAGAGATAGAGTTTCACCATGTTGCCCAGGCTGGTCTTGAACTCCTGAGCTGAGGCAATCCGCCTGCCTCAGCCTCCCAAAATGCTAGGATTACAGGTGTGAGCCACAGTGCCCAACCTAGGCTTACATTTTAACAGCTTAGAAGCCCCATCAAGCTAGTCTGTCTCTTTTTCTCTGTTTCCGGGGATTGAATCTGAGAGGTCTGGCTTGGATCAAGGACATACAAGATAATTCATTACTCAAGTAGGTCAGACATGTATCTACCCCAAGAATTGAAATACGGTCTGGGGTTGAGACCTAATCAGACTGCATGGTTCAAGGTTGGAGGAAATGTAATTCCTAAAAAGGGAAAAAAAGACACACACACAAAATGATTATGTTACTGTAAGGGAAGATGGGTTTTCTTATTAGGGAAAAAATATGTAGATGGGAGAACTGAGTGTCATAAGGATATAATTCCATCAGGGGATTTATATTTGTTGAGTGACTACATTGGTCTAGCTAGCCAGATGATAATCATGCTATTTGATCCTCTTAACAAGATTATATGGTAGTGGTTATTATCCCCATTTTGATGAAACAGAAAAGTGAAATGATGTAGTTTATCCAACATAACACATAATTTGTAACAGCCAGGTTTTGAAAGATCAGTTCAAATTCAAGACTTACTCCCTTCTCATCCTCCAATAAAAGACAGGAGAAAAAACTTTAAATTTTGAAATTTTATTTTAGTTTAGCACTTCAGTAGGTAAAAGCTAAGGTGCTGCATTTGACACTGAACAAAGAACATGGTGGTGGACGATCAGTGGTATCCAAATGCCTTAAATAAGGAAACCTCCTGCCAGAAGCCAAATTCGCTACTCGAGGATGGTGAATGTGGTTTGTTAGGATCTGAGTCAAGTATAGTATAAAGCAATGGAAGGCATTTCTCATTAGAAACTCTTCAGCAATCTATTAATTATGCAAAAGACAATGCAATCTTAGGGCTGTTTCACTTAATTAAAAATAGGTTCAGCCTTACCTTATTGATTATGTTGCTCTGACATACAGACAGCTGGCTTGAAGTAGGGACAGCTGAATGGTGATACATATTTTCTGTGACTAATTCACACATGGAAAATCAAGAGTTGGCTCAGCAATGAACCTTTGTTATTTTGGAATGCCAGCTATGTTTCAAGAATGTCCCTCCGGGGGTTATATGACATCTGTATTATATAGCACAAGGATAAATGTTTATCCTTATGCTATACTCAGTGCATTTCAGCGTGTATACACATTCTCATTCTTCCCCACAGTTCAATGCCAGTCAATGTGAATGACTTCCCATTCCACACCTTTTTCAACAAGTCCCGTTTGTTGAGCATTTACTGTGTGCCAAGCCTTGCGCTAAGTATTTTGCATATATTGTTTAAATCAATCCTCAAATAATTGATGTGAAATGGTTTATTGATCAAGACTCTTTCAAGAAATGTGATAGAAAAATGCATCCTGTTTTAAGAAGAAAAAAATTTTTAAAGAGATACTGGCTTATGCGTCTGGAAAGTCAGAAGGAACTTTATTAGACTCCACTGTATCCATAGGCTTCTTAAAGGCATCAGATCTTGATCTCTCCCCATCATTCCACTCTGCTTTCCTCTGTTTTAGCTTCACTTGGGCACAATTTCTCTTTGCAGTGGCCTCTAGAAGCTTCTATCTTCCCAATTCACTCCAATGTAAAAAAAAAAGGACTTCTTGCTTGTTCCAGAAAAACTCCTAGAATTAAATCTTATGGGCTCTGATTAAGTAAAATGCCCATAGATAGACCTGGGGTAGAATCAATTTTACTAAACCACATGGGCAGAAAGTAAGGAATATGATGCCCCAGGAGAGACTAAGGTGCTTTTACCAAAAGACATGGGGAGAATAATACGAAGACATCAACAAGAGGTACCCATTATCCAGAGATGTTTTGGTCGAGAAATAAATAAAGTAAATAAATAAACACAATCTTATATAATTTTGCCTAATGTCTCACACTAGTAGACAATAGTAATGAAATTTAAACCCAGGTATGTCTGGCTAGAGAGCCTGTGTTATCTGCACACTATGCTATAATCTACCTCCAGTGTATCTTCATGGCCCCCACTGCCATGGACCAATAAAGTCTGGCTTGAGCTTGAGTTCTCTTCTTACGTAAAAATCCTACATTGGCAGGTACTTTATCCACATCCACTGGGCCTCACCACTACTCCTTGAAGTGACTTTTTTTTTTTTTTTTTTGTATACCTGGCCTATTATCACTGCCCCAGATTTTCTCCTCTAACCTTGAGTATCAAGGCTGACACGAAAGAGGCAGCTTCATAAACTTTTAATAACATACCTGTCCATGATCAGAAAACACTCCAGAATATAAAATAGCCTCTCTGTCTCTCTGATTCTGACTTGTATCATTATCATTCATTCTCAAGGCCTTGTTGAATATTGCTGCCAAGCCAACTTCAGGTTTTTATCCCTCTTATTGTTGTTTGATAGTTTGTTTTATATACATGAGGTCACCATGGCCATTTCTCTTCCTCCTTCAGATATACCAGCCATTCAGCACAGCACCCCTAAGACTTCTTTAAGCCACCCACACCAAAGAGACTTAGAGAATGTGGCACGAGATGGCTGCAACTCTTTCCTCTTCCCGCCCCGCTGAATTTAGTGGATTCAGTAACAAGAGACTGAGCCTCTGCATTTTTCCTTCTCTAGGTTCTGCAAACTGGAAATGGGATGAAGTCTAAAAAGGTTACAAAAAAAGGAGAGAAAGAGCATAAAACTCTATTAGATAAAAATGACCAGATATACCGACAATATATTAGGAAGGGGGTATGGCTTTTTTTTTTCCCCAAGATACTCTGCCTCATCTCTTACCCAAAGCTATGAAGCAGGTCACTGTCTGCAGAAAACTTCAAAATGAATACTATCACTCACTTTCAATTTATGTTGAGGTGGCAGTGGAATATCTTACCATTTAGAATCAGCTTTTTAAAAATAGGCTTCCATATTTCCTTATTCCTCATATCCCAGCGTGACCACTCTTGGGTCATGTTTATCTCTGCTCTCTTATCTCTTCTTAAATATGTAGATTTCCATGTTGTGTCAGTTCTTCCCTCATAGTATTATCCCTGCCCACTTCCTCTCCCATTCTCCTTAGCATTACCCTGGTTTAGCTCCACCACCAACACCCCACTGAGAAATAATGAAAAAGCCTCTCCATTCATCTTCCTATATCACTGCCTAAGGACTCTCGTGTCTCCCCAATCAAATATTTGTCTCATTCCTCATTGTTTGCAACATAAATTGAAGAGGAAGAATCTAACTAGGTTCTTGCCATTGTGGGCTCGAATGGACTTTTTCTGACCTACTACCCACTCCAATTCTGTATGCTAAATTCCAGGAGGCCAGGTAAGTAATAGTAAGCAATAGTAAGTCTATGGATCTGTCAATACTTCTTACATCTGTCCTTATTTATTTTAGCAGTGATTAATTTTTAGCACCTATTATGAGCCAGGACAGTTTTCATCTTTGAATACAAAGATGCTGTGTGAGGATTTTTGTCATTAGGATCACAGTGGATCTTTATGGCCTTATACCAAAGCCCACCTCTGCCATGGAGCCTTCTTTGGTTCTTCCTGCTTTTGGGGACAAAAGAAATCTCTTTCTTCTCTGAATTTAAATGTGATGATGTCACAGATAAAATGTAATATATCATACCATGTACCGGATTGCAGGTCTATATATGTGATTGGTAGGAAAAGCATGGATTAAGGATGAACATATTCAGGTGTAAATTTCTAGCTTTACTATTAATTAACTAGGTGATTCCAAGAAAAAATTTCACCTGCCCAAGCTTCAATTTCCTGCTACAAAGTCTTATTTTTAGAATTAAAAATGACATATTATCATTATTACCATTAAGTAACTTAGCACTTAATATGTTCTCCATATATATTTCTTTATTGTCTTCTTTTCATTTCCTTCTAGAAGATACGTTTTTTAAGGTTCAAGGCTCTGCCTTTAACATATTTCTATCTTGTGTACTACAGTAAATAGAGCAGCAGAAACTTGTGCATACACACACACAGGGTACTAAAATTCATCAGATTTACACATGCTTGTACGTGTACACGTATAAATCCATCAACACACAGACTGAAATATCTCGAATAGACCTCATTAGTTAAATTAGAGAGCTATAGTAGGTAACCTCTGTATTTCCCTCTAGCATGAAAATGCCAGAATTCTAAATCACTGAAGTATATATTGAAGGAAGGAAAATTTTAGATCCATGAAAGGCACACTTTTCTATGCACTAGGCTATTTATTAACTCCTTAGGCTGTCCTAAGGAGTAATGAGATCCCTGTAACCAGAGAAATTCAAGCAAAAACAGAAAGACTCATCCTAGACTGCTCTCACAGTGCGAACCTGTCCTTTATTGCTGATTTTGACAGGTCTTGATACATTTCAGAATATGGAGTTCAGGAGAACTCAGAAAGCCCTTTTCTTTGAGAATGGACTTTATTTGCTCTTCTTTTATACTTCCCCTTATTCTCCCAGGCAGTCTCTTCTAATTCTGAGCCCCTGCCCTCTGAGTAGAATCCTTTATGGTTTGGATAAGGAGCAGGGAGAAGTGACAGAGACTCGTCCCAGAGATACCGTCCCAAGGTCTGTACTGAGGCATTTCTAGTGCCTGCACTAGGAGTGCTAGATAAGAAAATTTTTATTACCTTGAGAGGCATGGTATTTCTTCTTTTTTTATTGCTAATGATCTCCACGTGAATGCCGCTCGCTAACCCTTTTGCACCTCCTCCACAATTTTTTTTTTTTTTTGAGACGGAGTCTTGATCTGTTGCCCAGGCTGGAGTGCAGTGGCGTGATCTCGGCTCACTGCAACCTCCACCTCGCAGTTTCACGCCATTCTCCTGCCTCAGCCTCCCTAGTAGCTGGGACTACAGGCGCCCGCCACCACGCCCAGCTAATTTTATTTGTATTTTTCGTGGAGAGGGGGTTTCACCATGTTACCCAGGATGGTCTTGATCTCCTGACCTCCTGATCCACCTGCTTCGGCCTCCCAAAGTGCTGGGATTACAGGCATGAGCCACAGCACCCGGCCTTTTTCTTTTTCTTTTTCTTTTTTTTTTTTTTTGAGATGGAGTCTCACTCTGTCGCCCAGTCTGGAGTGCAGTGGCGCGATCTCCACTCACTGCAAGTTCCATCTCCCGGGTTCACGCCATTCTCCTGCCTCAGCCTCCTGAGTAGCTTGGACTACAGGCGCCCACCACCACGCCTGGCTAATTTTTTGTATTTTTACTAGGGACGGGGTTTCACCGTGTTAGCCAGGATGATCTCGATCTCCTATCTCGTGATCCGCCTGACTCGGCCTCCCAAAGTGCTGGTATTACAGGCCTGAGCCACTACACCCGGCCCCTCCTCCACTTCTTAATCTTTAACAGTGATTAGCAAGTTTTCCCTTCAAATTAAGTTAAATTTCCCCTGCTGCAGTGTGAGCCCATCACTTTTCATGCAACCTTCGTTCACTAATGGCCATCATTGATTCCTGTCATCCTTATCTTGATGATGCCTGTCCCCGTAGGCTGCAGCTTCTCTATCTTTGAACAATAGATATTCAGTCACTTCTCGAGACTTCACTAAGAATTCCTGTGATGGCAGAATGCAAGTGATTGCCATGAATGAGGGTAAGAGGGAAAAAAAATCCTCATAATTGTGTCTTCTTAATTTAGAATTTTATTAGAAGGAATTGACTTGGCCCTAGTGATCACACCTCACTTAGCTTTCAAATTAAGGGCCTCTAAGTTCGCATCACGTCCTTGTATGCTTATCCTTGCTCATTCAATCATCGACTTTGAATGTTGCCTTTAGTCAATAGGAGATGGTGTTTAATGTGTAAAAATGGGAGTTCTAGAGTCAGAATACCTTTGCCAGAATCCTGTTTTCAAGGGGTGTGACACTGAGCTCTTTAATTAACTTCCTTAAGCCTTACAGTGTTCATCAGTAAAATGGTCCTCATAAGAGTATCTTCCTTATGGAAGGTAGATATCATTGTAAGGATTAAAATGAGATCATTCAGGTTGGTTACATACGTGATGAGTAAACGTTAACTGCTACTAAAAAGAGGAATAGGGAAGAGTTGGGTATTAATGTGTTTCTGAAATGTGGCAATCTCATTTTGATTCGATTGAATAATTTATATTATCAATGGGAATTTTTAATGTGTGCATGTATTTTACTTCTTTCTTGTCCAAAATCAGGAACAGCGGATAGAAAATCAGCTGAAGGTTTTATTTGTAGCTTCTCAACTTTATATTATTCAACTCATTTAATTAATTTCAATGGAGTGATTTTACAGGCCAAATTCTGGCCGCAAAGATGTAGGAAACACAGTTCCTTCCATAAAGGGGCTTGCAGCTGCTTAGGTAGGACTGCAAAGAGAATGCCTAAGGAAGCATATGGAAGGATATTTCCCCTGCATAGCTACTGCTCAATGAGTTTGCAGCCAAGCAGCTTTGGGGCCTGAGGTCACGAGGCGGGCAGTCTCAAGTAAAACTGGGCATGGAATTGGGAAGAGAAGAACAAGGACAAACTAGAACCTGTCGGGACATCTGCATCTGCCTCTCTCACTACCTCTAAAATGAGTCTTGGAAGGAATTGACTGCGCTCCTTTCCTGCCTTCCAAATCTCATATTTCCTTTTGGCGAATTCTAATATGAAACCATACCGAGACTCTGAGAAATATAGTTCGGGCAGAAGTAAATCACAGTCTACCCTTTGAAAACTTGTCACCTGTGCAGGTATTTTGAAACCATGTATAACTCCCAAATTAAAACAAAAGCAAAATTATGCTTCTACCTAGCATGATGGCATTTCTGCTCCTCCATAACTTAAATGTGATAAATAACTTTCCCCAAAATGAGAGCATTTGTGTATGCCACATTACGTATATTTAGGTAATATTCCTCCTCTGGTTGAGTCATGCTTCCCCTTTCTATATCCTGAAAGCAAAATACTGAAATACTGAGATGTAGGATTAGTCAATATAATCAATATTGACATATTTTCTGCAGAAAACATAGGTAAATGTGGGAGAAGACAAAAGGAAAGCATTGTTACACACACACACACACACACACACACGTAAGAAGAAATTGACCACAGAGCGGAGACAGCAAAGTGCCTAGAACAGTTGGTGGCACGTACTGTATATCATAAAGTCTAAATTTTCATCAAAGGAAGATGCATTATTATTTTATATATCAGCAAAAAATCCTGCCAATTAAAGTATAGGTATATCTAAGATATATTGTGGGTTTCATTCCAGACTAGCACGAATAAGTGAATGTTGCAATATTCTTGCATCTCGGGGAATAGGGAGGCCTGAGGAGAGGGAGAGAGATGGGGGAATCGCTGGTCTGTGGAGCCGTCAGAACACACATGCCATTTATCAATTAAGTTTGCAGTCTTATATGGTTGTTGTTTGTGGCACTCCAAAACAATCGCAATAGTCACATCAAAGATCACTGATCACACATCGCCGTAACAGGTGTCATAATCATGAAAAAGTTTGAAGTATTGCAAAAATTAGCAAAATGTGGCACAGAGACATGAAGTGAGCACATGCTTTTGGAAAAATGGCACTGATAGAATTGCTGCATGAAGGGCTGCCACAAACCTTCTATTTGTAAAAAACAAACAAACAAAACAAAACAAAAAAAACTCAGTATCTGTGAAGAGCAATAAAATGAAGTGCAATCAAAGTATGCCTGTATAACATTTAAACAATCATAAGATACCTACTGATGTACAAGATGTTAAAATGAGAAAAAATTAGCATTTTGGAATGGATGGAAGAGGTGCTCAATAAATATTTTCTGAGTGAGTGAAAAATGTAGGACAGATAATGGGGATGAGGTGGCATTATTTATTCATTGTATTTATTTTAATATTTCAATTGACACATAATAGTACATATTTATGGGATACATATAATGTATAGTTATCAGATCAGAGTAATTAGCATATCCATCTTCTCAAACATTTATTTCTTTGGGCTGGGATCATTCTATATCCTCTGCTCCTGCTATTGGAAAATATATAATAGATTATTGTTAACTGTAGTCATCCTGTTGTGCTATAGAACATGAGCACTTATTCTTCCTATCTAGCTGTCATGCTGTATCTTTAAGTACATTTTCAAATTGAAGGTTAAATAGGGTTGTCATAGTAGATAACTACTGAGATGTGGAATGCTAAATTCAAGACAGAAGAGTAGAGAAGACCCAAAAATTGAAGGTTGACTTATTTGACTGAGCAGAAAAGAAAGGCAGAGTAGATAAAGGAAAATTCTAAAACTAACTGTAAGACTAGTGAATCTATGTAGGTGATGAGCCCTGATGTATTTATGCATCGGAATCTCAGGATCAAAGAGAACTTAGAAAACATCTCATCTGACCCCCTATGACTTGCAGGAATCTCTTCTTAAAAATGCTAGAGAAATGGGTGGAAACATCATTTTGGTTTGGGAATGGAACTTGGTCTGTCTGGCAGGATCTATCTTCCTCTAAAGAGAATAACTAGAGGAAATGGACCTGTCCCACTATTTTTTATTGTTGACTTTGGCACTTAAAACATCAGTAAACTATCGCAAGGACAAAAAACCAAACACCACATGTTCTCACTCATAGGTGGGAATTGAACAATGAGAACTCATGGACACAGGAAGGGGAACATCACACTCCGGGGACTGTTGTGGGGTGGGGGGAGGGGGGAGGGACAGCATTAGGAGATATACCTAATGCTAAATGACGAGTTAATGGGTGCAGCAAACCAACATGGCACATGGATACATATGTAACAAACCTGCACATTGTGCACATGTACCCTAAAACCTAAAGTATAATAAAAAAAAAGAAAAAAAACAAAACAAAACATCAACACCTCTAAACAGAACAATTCTATCATTTAGAGAAAGCTGTCAAGGTTTTCACAGGCATGGCAAGATGTGCCCTGGGGTGGGGGACAGAACCTGCATTTATGAGATTTATGGTAAAGGGTTTTACATGAGTGCTGAAGTTTAAGGCAGATAAATCCCAGAAGACAAATACTACCAGTAATTGAATTACAAAGCCATTATCATGTGCTGAACAGAGCAATTTTATGACTCTATTGTGACAGGATGAAACTTGTTAGAATATTTATGCGCTTGGGATAGCTTCTGCTTCACCATCCCAGAGAACAAACCAGCTCTTCCATTGCCTTCTATGATCAGCTGGCCTTCCTGAGTAATTCAGTAGCCAAGGAAAGCAAGATGCCTAAGAGAGAGGAATCCAAAAGAGACATAGCAGACAACCACATCAGGCACAAGCCTTATATTTGACCTCACATTTCAGCAGCTCCTGGACCCAACATCTTTATGTTGTCATCTGCTATCAGGTTCTTTCAGTGGTAACCAGGGAAGCTCAAGGATAAATAAGAACTCTGGCTGTCAGCATTGTTTTCTGCTTATGAATAAATCAAAAATAAGAACATCTCAGAAATAAAAGCCACTATAACAACCTTAACACTTTTTTGAAAAAGAAGTAGCTTTATTTTTTTGTGATTGTTGAAATGCCTGAATCATAAGTACAGGACAGCTGAAGTGATACAGTTGTTTACCTGCTTTAATGACAGCATAACCAGTCCATTCCATGTGATGAGGCTGACTTACTAAATAGATTACTTTCCTCTTTGTAGGAAATTGTGGCTTTGCTCTAATTCATGTCGTTAATAAGATTTGGGCATAGGATTTTTTTCCTCTTTTATTTAAAAATAATTTTAGAATTACAGAACAATTACAAAGATAATACAGAGAGTTCTCATATCCTATTCACCCAGCTTTACCTAATGTTAACATCTTACATTACCATGGTGCAATGTTTACCAATGAAAAATTAATATTGGTAAAAAGCAGTGAACTAAAATAGAGACTATCTGGATTTCTCCAGGTTTTCTACTAATATCCCCTGCTTTTTTTTTTTTTTTTCTGACCCAGGATACAATCCAGAATCCCAAATTGCATTTATTTTTCATGTCTTTTTATTTAGTCTCTTCAAATCTATAGGAGTTCATCCGTCTTTCCTTGTCTCTGATGACCTGCACAGTTTTGAAGAATACTAGTCAGGTATTTTGTAGAGTGCCCCTCAAATTGGGTTAGTCTGATATTTTCTCATGATTACAGGGTTATAGATTGTTGGGAAGAATATCACAGAAATGATGTACCCTTCTCATCACGTCATATCAAGGAGTATAAAATATCAATATGTCTTACTACTGATGATGTTAACTTTGATCACTTGGTGAAGGGGGTGTCTCCCAGGTTTCTCCATTGCAAAGTTACTTTTTTTCTTGTCTTGTACTCTATTTGTTGGAAGCTCCCAGGTTTCTCCATTGGAAAGTTACTCTTTTTCTTGTTCCATACTCTGTTTGTTGGAAGCAAGTAACTAAGTTCAGCCCACACTCAAGGGAAGGAGACTTAAGCTCTAACTCCTGACAGGATGAGTATCAAAAAGTGTGTGAACATATGTTAATATGACCAGAAAATTGATTAAGATTTTGGAGAGATACTTTGAGAACATGTGTTTTGCCCACTAACTTTAGTATTTGTAGCCAATCTTGCCTAGAGCAATTATTACTGTAGTGTGCTAATGAAGTTTGTCTTTATTTTGATCATTTCTTTTATTAACTGGAATTCTTCTGGAAGGAATAATTGTTCCTCCTTCACCTTTTGTTTATTATACCATTGTTCAGTTGCTCAGTCAATGAAGAGACCAAAAAACACGGTGAAAAAGCTCAATTCTGGATTGTGTTTTGTTTCTTTTTTTATTTTTCTTTTCTCTTTTTTTTTGGAGACGTTGTCTCTCTCTGTTGCCCAGGCTGGAGTGCGGTGGCGCAATCTCCGCTCACTGCAGGCTCCGCCTCCCGGGTTCACCCATTCTCCTGCCTCAGCCTCCCGAGTAGCTGGGACTACAGGCGCCTGCCACCCGGCCTGGCTAATTTTTTGTATTTTTAGTAGAGATGGGGTTTCACCATGTTAGCCAGGATGGTCTTGATCTCCTGACCTCTTGGTCTGCCCGCCTCGGCCTCCCAAAGTGCTGGGGTTACAGGTGTGAGCCACCGCACCTGGCCCTTGTTGTTTCGTTACTAATATCCCTTTCTCACTTCAGGTGTCCCTCTGCCCTGGCTCTGAGCTATTGTCCAGAGGATCCCTGTTGACCTGCTAATTAAGGGCAAGACTTTTTGGCTAACGAAGTTTTTGTTTGTCTTTTTTTAAGAAGCATTTTAGGGTCTGGCCTGGAATGGAGACGTCAGAAGAAAATACACTTTTTCTGTGACTGATTTTCTTGGTTGACCGTGGAGGCGGGGTTCTCACTCAGTAGTTCTGAGCTCTCCTCTTTGCTCTGTTGGGCAACTCACACATCTTTTCCAAAAGGAAGATGTTATACACATACACACACACGCACACACTCACACTCTGTTTTACCTTTTCCTGTCTCTCCTCTGTCTTAGCCAAGGAAAAAAGCAAGCCTGGCTGCTCCTGAAAAACAAAACAGACTTGTAAGCAGGGTACTAATCTCTGTGTTTAAGTCATTTTAATTCCCAAAACAAAGAATGAATATTCTAAATTGGCCAATTAATAAATACATGAAAAATATGGTATAGTAATAAGGTAAATATTCTAAACATTTTAAGCACTCTTATACCTTATGGACTTAAACTTTGTGGATAAGGGAAGACTACAATATTTCCTCCTATAACAGTTGTTCTTATTGAAAAACCAGAAAGATTAGAGACGCATACAGATATTTACCTACAAAGATCATCAGTGCAGCATCATGTCTAAAGGTAAAACGATGGCTGGGCACAGTGGCTCAAGCCTGAAGTCCCAGGACTTTGGGAGGCCGAGGTGGGCAGATCATGAGGTCAGGAGATGGAGACCATCCTGGCTAACACGGTGAAACCCTGTCTCTACTAAAACTACAAAAAAATTAGCTGGGCATGGTGGCGGGCACCTGTAGTCCCAGCTACTCAGGAGGCTGAGGCAGGAGAATGATGTGAACCCGGGAAGTGGAGCTTGCAGTGAGCCGAGATTGTGCCACTGCACTCCAGCCTGGGCAACAGAGCGAGACTCTATCTCAAGTAAATAAATAAATAAATAAATAAATAAATAAATAAATAAATAAATAAATAAAAGTAAAACAATAGCTATTACCAATACTCTGTGATCAGAAAACTAGTTAAGTCAACTATAGAATATTGTACAGCTGGCAAAACAGTGCATCCTAATATTACATTATGTGTTATGCTATGTTCGTGATATGATGCAAAAGTCTTGAAAAGAAAAAAGAGTGCCTACACAAACACTGAAAAAGTACTGAAGGATTAACAGCAAAATATTAAAGGTGGTTAATTCTAGATGGAGGGACTGTAAGAATGTTTTAGTTTCCTTTTTGTACTTCTGTATACTTAGTATTATATTTTCAATGAATACATATTCCTTTTGCAGTGAGATTTTTCAAAGCAGTGTTATTTTTAAAGCATGCTATTTAAAGAAATTATACAGGCCAGGTGTGGTGGCTCACACCTATAATCCCAGCACTTTAGGAGGCCAAGGTGGGTGGATCACTTCAGGTCAGGAGTTCGAGACCAGCCGGACCAACATGGTGAAACGCCATCTCCACTAAACATACAAAAATTAGCCAGGCGTGGTGGTGTGCTCCGGTAGTTCCAGCTACTTGGGAGGCTGAGGCAGGAGAATCGCTTGAACATGGGAGGCAGAGGTTGCAGTGAGCCAAGATCGCACCATTGCACTCTGCACTCCAGCCTGGATAACAGAATGAGACTCCTTCTCAATAAAATAAAATAAAATATACAAATAATGATAATAATAAAGCAGTCAAACATATTTCCAGATGGATGGTGGTGTGGTGGGATTGGTGGCAGCCAGGCAGCAGGAGGGCATGGTGACCCCTGTGGAATAGTCATAGCGAAGAAAGTCTCCTCTCTCTGGCTTCTCTTTCCTTTCTATCCTCATTGTGTCTCCAATGCTTTCATTTGCCCTTCTCATTCTCCTATCCTGTCTTTCCCATGTTCTCTTTTACTCCCTCTCTTTCCCTTTCCCTCCTCCTCTGCTCTCTTTTCTTTATCACACTGAGATATTTTCAAAACCAACTTTAGGAATTCACATCCATAGTGGACTACTGATTTAAAAACAGACCCCAAAATGACATAAATTAAAAGATGTGTTTTTCTTTTTTTGTCATCACACTGGTTTCCTTGGCCAAGCAGTTAATGAGTTCAAAAGCAAACTGGCATAGCCTTCAAAGTATTTTCACAAAATAGCTTCCCTGTCTTTACCCAGGTCCAAATCCCTTCACACCTTGTACTCAGAACTCCAGAAATTTTTCATCAACAAACAAAGTACAGGTAGTACGTCCCTAATGTGAAAATCCCAAACCCTAAATGCTCCAAAATCTGAAATATTTGAGTGACAACATGATGCCACAAGTGGGAAATTTCATACCATACTTCGTGCCATGGGTTCTGGTCGAAATGCAGTCACAACTTGGTTTTATGCACAGAACTACTAAACATATTATATGAAATTGGCCAGGTGTGGTGACTCACACCTGTAATCCCAGCACTTTGGGAGGCCGAGGCAGGCAGATCACTTGAGGTCAAGAGTTTGAGACCAACCTGGCCAACATAGTGAAACCTCATTTCCACTAAAAATACAAAAATTAGCCGGGTATGGTGGTGTGTGCCTATAGTCCCAGCCACTTGGGAGGCTGAGGCATGAGAATCACTTGAACCCAGAAGACAGAGGCTGCAGTGAGCCAAGATTGTCCCACTGCACTCCAGCCTGGGTGACAGAGCTAGACTCTGTCTCAAAAAAAAAATGTATAAAATTATCTTCTGGTTATATGTACAAGGTGTTAAAAAACATAAATGGATTTTGTGTTTAGGTTTGGGTTCCATCCCTAAGATATCTCAGTATGTATATACAGACATTCTAAAATCTGAAAAATAAAATCCAAAATCTGAAACCTTCTGGTCCCAGGTACTTCAGATAAGGGATACTCAGCCTCTACTAAGGAGAGCAGTTGCCATTTCACACCCCAGGAATTGCCTCTGCGATGAAGATCAATCTGATTTCCTATATCTAACCCAATTCAATTCTACTCCCTTCCAAGCTTTACTGACTGGATCTCTTTTCCTTCTCAATTGAAGTATTTGAGGGCAATAGCCTCTAGTGTATTTTTGCAGAAGTGCCAATACCCAACAATAAAGCAAGAGAAGGCTTTGTGTCATCATAATCTGACAAAGTATGGAAAAGCGACTACAAGGATAGCTAAACCAGCCTTACCTACAGGCCAGGCACTGAGTGTCCATGTAAAAACTGACACTGTGTTTTCTGAGAAGGGAGAGAATTTATTAGTCATTTTGCAAGTGACTGCAAAAAAGCCACCTTCAAACTTAGAAACTCTGCTATTTAAGGCCTACGCTGAAGAAATTAATATCTAGTCTGTTTCCAGTCTGTGGGACATGGGACCCCTCAAATATGTCTAGGCTCATGACTTCCAATACACATAATGCTTGCAGGATTTTGAAATGTCAGGATTTTCCATTATTTCTCCATATATATACATACATATATATATATATATATACACACACACACATATATATATACACATACATATATATATACATACATATATATATATATAGAGAGAGAGAGAGAGAGATATTATTATTTTTGAGACAAAGAGTCTCACTCTGTCACACAGGCAGGATTGCAGTAATGCAATCTCGGCTCACTGCAACTTCTGCTTCCTGGGTTCAGGTGATTCTCCTGCCCCAGCCTCAGAAGTAGCTGGGATTACAGGTGCATGCCACCATGCCAGCTAATTTTTGTATTTTTAATAGAAACGGGGTTTCGCCATGTTGGCTAGGCTGGTTTTCAACTCCTGGCTTCAAGCAATCCACCTACCTTAGCCTCTCAAACTGCTAGAATTACAGGTGTGAGTCGTCAAGACTGGCTTCTCTTTATCTTTTTAGTGTGTAAGACACACACATTACCTTCCTAGTTAACACTGTGTTGCCTCAGACACTAAGGGGTAATTTTTTTTTCTATGGAAAGAATTATTGAGATGAGTTAAGGACCTGGGTTAGTAATTCCAACCTTGATACACTCTGAGTGGTATGACTTTGGACATGGTATTTGCTCTCTGGAAGCCTGGGCTTTCTTAATTGTAGCAGGAGGTATTTGAACTAGTTAATCTCTAACAGACTTTCTGTCCCTAAAGGATTCCTTGATTCATACTCTTGACAGTAGTAGTAGCTACACATATTTCGTCTTTTACCTTTCACAACAATCATATTATTCAGTACTATTATCTCTACCCTTTTTTACAGGTGTTTTATAGAGCCCTAGAGAAATTAGAATGCCTAGGTTCCAGTCCTGTTGTATCTTTTATTAGCTGTATGCCCTTAGGCAAGTAAATTGCTTTCAGAGATAACCATGTCTTTCTCTTATCTTGTCATTATTTTTCCTGAATTTGTGTCATGTATGAATTTTCTAGGCACACAACATGTATTTTCACCCAAGTTGTTGACAATTGATGAGCAGGACACCAACAGGACACCTTGCGGCTCTATATGACATCAATCTCACACTTAATAGATGGAAACCAGCCATTGATTGACACCGGGGAACAATGGGTTTTTTTTCCTGATGCAGCTAAATGCCTTGTATTTTATGTATTTTTCCTCACACAGCTTTCAAGAAATGTTATGAGCATCAACTGACATGTTTATTTTTAATTTCTCTGTGTTCCATATTGAATTGTAAGCTTCACAAGGTACAGGGATTTTTCTTTTTTATTCAGTGCTAAACCCCTAATGTCTAGAACTACACCTAGCATTTGTAGTTACTCAGTAAACATAGTCAAAAATTTATTCATTTATTCATTAAAAAATTAATTCAGAATCAACCATCTGCCATACCTGGTGTTAAATATTAAGGATATTCCAGGAATCCTCAGTTTAGAGCAACAGTCTCCATGGTGACTTAACCTGCACCTGCACCCTAGGGGGGTAATTGGTGATTCACTGAGGTGTGGGAAAAAGATACTTTTTGATTATTCTTTGCTCCTATTTTAGTTTCTATTTTGTGTATATTTTCTAAAGTTAGTATGTAAGTACTGTACTGCATTTCCACAACTTATATCTAATAAACCATCATGTATTGGGGGTGCCTACTTTCACCCCCTTGCTTGATGTGTTCAAACAAAACATGTGGAGATAGCTATCTGGAATTCTCTTATGGAATATCATTTCCATGGGGTCAGGTTATCTCCAGCAGCAAAATGCTCAGGTTTAAATTTTCTTTTTTTTTTTTTTTTTTTTTTTTTTGAGACGGAGTCTCACTCTGTTGCCCAGGCTGGAGCTCAATGGCGCGATCTCAGCTCACTGCAAGCTCTGCCTCCTAGATTGATGCCATTCTCCTGCCTCAGCCTCCTGAGTAGCTGGGACTATACAGGTGCTCGCCACCACACCTGGCTAATTTTTTGTATTTTTTAGTAGAGATGGGGTTTCACTGTGTTAGCCAGGATGGTCTTGATCTCCTGACCTCGTGATCTGCCCGCCTCAGCCTCCCAAAGTGCTGGGACTACAGGCGCTCGCCACCATGGCCGGCTATTTATTTATTTTTTTGTATATTTAGTAGAGACGGGGTTTCATCGTGTTAGCCAGATGGTCTCCATCTTCTGACCTTGTGATCCACCTGCCTCGGCCTCCCAAAATGCTGGGATTACAGGCGTGAGCCACCACGCCCGGCCTGGTTTAAATTTTCGATTCCTTTTTTTTTTCTTTTTGAGACAGTCTCTCTCTCTCTGTTGCCCAGACTGGAGTGCAGTGGTGCAATCTCGGCTCACTGCAGCCTCTGCCTCCTGGGCTCAAGTGATTCTCCTGCCTCAGCCTCCCGAGTAGCTGGGATTGCAGGTATGTGCCACCATGCCAGGATAATTTTTGTATTTTTAGTAAGATGAGGTTTCACCATGTTGGCCAGGCTGGTCTCAAACTCCTGACCTCAAGTGATCCACCTGCCTTGAACTCCCAAAGTGCTAGGATTACAGGCATGAGCCACCATGCCCAGCCAAAACAATGGCAGTTTTCCCCAGGGGAAAAGTGGGCCAAACTCTGGACTTTCTTCTCTGAATTTCCATCTTCTCTCAGTTTTTGGCCTCATAATTCTTTTATTTCCTTGCTAGGTCTCTTACTACTTTTAATATTTACCCAACCTTTTTGGTCATCCATAGTGAGTCTATAGTTCAAATACCTAGTCCACTAACCTTGCCTTTTAAAACAATCCCTGGCTGGCCACAGCGGCTCACGCCTGTCATCTCAGAACTTTGGGAGGCCAAAGTGGACGGATTGCTTGAGTCCAGGAGTTCAAGACCAGCCGGGGCAGTATAGTGAGACCCTGGGATTACAGACGTGAGCCACCGTGCCTGGCCTTTTTAAAAAGTTTTAATAGAGACGGGATCTGGCTTTGTTGCCCAGGCTGGTCTCAAACTCCTGGACTCAAGCAACCCTCCCATCTCAGCCTCCCAAAATACTAGGATTACAGGTGTGAGCCACTGTGCGGAGCAATTCCTTTAAACTTATATTTGCTCTACCCTCTAGTCTGAAGTTCTTTGTCCTTAACAGAAATGGATAAAGAGAGGAGAAGTGGAGAGGTTCTCTCTTCTCCTGTCTTCCGTTACTGTGGCCCCTCTGGCCGCACGCAGGATCTCCAGCTTCCTTCCTCTCAACGCTGAATTTAACATCAACACAAGCACGCCCCTCCAGGAGGTCCTTAGCACTGCTTCTCTGTCCAAAACTCTTCCAGGCTTTCACCTTCCTGGCCCTCTTACTAAGATGATATCAGACTTATTAAGTATTCAAGATTTAAGAAAATCTCAGGTCTCCTCCCTATGGAAATGTCACTCATCCTTTTTTCTCTCCCTTTGTGATTTGTCCACATTTACTACCCACTTAGACTTTATTTTCCAGATGGAGAATATTTTCTTTTTATTAATAGTACAGCTGCATTAATTATTAGATTATTGCATATATACATCTTCCTTATAAAAATTCTTAAATTACTGATAAGGATAGGATCCCTTTGACTATTACCCACAAACCCCAAACTCTACCAAAAGTGACTACAATTATGAATTTTTAATGTGTATCTCCAATTTTTTTTCCCCACTTATGTGTATTTTTTCTTTGGGTCCATCAATAGGCAATGACTGAATAAATTGGATATTTTCATTTAATAGGTTGCAATAAAATAGAGATTTATCTCATTAATTTTATGTTCTGGTATGGAGCCATCTCCAAGATATATTATTGAGTACATTTAACAAGTTGCTAAAAATATGCAGGGTATGATACCACTAAAGTTTAAAAAGATAAACCTTATTAAAAATGTTTTAAGCTTTTCCTTTACCTTAATCTCATGCTCTTTTTGATCAGTTGAAATGCATTTCTCTGTATCTCATTGGCACTGTGATTTTTGTTTGGGGATCAGGAGCACTGATCTGAGCATGGTCCCTGGTATGTCTTTAGACCCCCCACATACTTTTATCCTTTTTTTTGCGGGGTGGGTAGGGGAGTGCAGTGGCATGATTTCGGCTCACTGCAAACTCCGCCTCCCGGGTTCAAGCGACTCACCTGCCTCAGCCTCCTGAGTAGCTGGGATTACAGACATGTGCCACCACGCCTGGCTAATTTTTGTATTTTTAGTAGAGATGGGGTTTCATTATGTTGGCCAGGCTCGTCTCGAACTTCCCACCTCAAGTGATCCACCAGTCTCGGCCTCCCAAAGTGCATGAGCCACCATGCCTGCACCACGCCCCTCTTAAAAAAAATATTTAAGAAACAACAAAGACAAAGAGGGGGCATAAAAGTGGGGAAATAAGAAGGAAACAAAAAAATGCAAACACTGATGGAAAAAGCAAAGTCATTAAATTAGAAAAGGGAAAGTGGGGAAAGGAAGGGGAGAGCTGCTGCAGAAAGCTTCTTGGCTGGTTTAGGTCTGGTCATTGTGATGTCTCTAGAGACAGGTTGCTTGTTTCTAAACATTGTTGTTTAAACTTTTAGTCCTATCTACCAAGCCCTTTGCTCAATAAACATCTTCACCTCCTCACTGCCCTCCTGAGCTTTATGTATTTCTTCATTCCAGGTCAGACTTGCGTGCCTCGCTTTGCTCCCCCCTACACCTATACACACACACACACACTCACACGCACACTCACATGCACACACACACTTTGCTGCAGACATCATAGCAATAAACACTTGGGCTTCTGGCTTGGGTAGTAAGGATGAAAAAATGAAGCATGTGGAGGGCTTCAGGTTGCTGGCAATGCTGATTCTCAGTAGGCCATTATGCATTAAGGAGATTAAGCATCGTTTTTATCTGTCTGTTTATCTATTGATCTATTTATTTGTTATTTTTAGTAGGTACCTTTGGTTCTGGAGAACCAATGTGACAGTGTGGGGGGCCAGAGAAATAAAAGCAGAAAGCAGACATGTTTCTTAAGCTAAAGGGAGAGGTTAAATGGCGCCTTAGGCTGCTTTGTAGATTATCTGGCCCATTTGCCCTTGTTGGACAGCACTTGAGACCTCAGGCTAAGATGCTGTATTCAAAAACAAAAGCTGTGGCCTTAACCAGGGTTATCTTGATGATGTTCGTCTGAGGGCCTAATTATAGTGGCAGGTGAAGGGGAAACCCTTGACTGTAGGAGAGGAAACCAGGGTATCTCACTGCCAATACCTGCCAGGCACTTTGGTAGCAGACAGGACCTGTTGCCCTCATGGGCTTTGTTTATGAAGAGGGGCTGTGAGAACATGAAGAGGAAGGCAGGGGTCTCCATCCCTCCAGCCTCTGTTCCTCTGCAGGTCCTTCCTCGTTTCTTCCCGTATGCCATTAACTGCAATTCTGAATCTGAATAAATAGGTGCTATCCCATCATGATATTTATTTGGTAATACTTGCTCTGAGGGTATCCACATCAGGACATTTTGTGGCTCTGCAGCATTTATTGGGCACTATATTAAGCTGGTGTAAACTTGGACAAAATGTCAGGCGAATGATAAACTAGTGACATTTCTGAGTTTCTCTGTAGAAAATGTCTACAAAGGCTGCATGTGGCTGATTGTATTTCAGAAGGCTGATATTGTGCTGCTCACATCACTGGTATACTGTTTCAGAGTGTGATTTATTTTTGTTCATATTCTTGTCTTTAGTGGTCTTTAGGTTTTATTTCAAGATAGCTCCTAAATGCGAACACCTACTTAAGATACTGGAAGTATAGATGCAGGAGGCTGCAATGGGCTTTGTCTTGTTTTCATCAACAAAACTCATCTAGATGACCTGTGCAACTTCACCTCATACTCCCTCAATAGCAAGGACCACACATAGACCAAGACTGAAGTTCTTTTCACCTGCTTATAAATGTATATGCTTACCTTTCTTTAGTGCCATCTCATGGCTTTCAGGATCAAATACAAAACCTTAGCATTACGCAAAAGGTGCTTTTTGATCGGGCCCCTCGTGTCTTTTCAGTTTTCTTTTACTAATCTACTTTGGAAACAATGGATCCAGCCTATTGACTTACAGTAGATGCCTATATGGGTCATCCTTTCTTTGAGCTAGGGCCCCAGTACCCGCTATTTGTCTGTAAATAGAATGCTCTTCACTCCTTCTGTCCATTGATCCTATTGCTGCATATACTTGAAGATTTGATTCATTTACTCCAAAGGGTTCCTGGACCTTGCTTTTCCTCCAGGTTTCCATCTGCAGGTGAAAGCTCATTTCTCCTGTGTCTTCAAATAGCACCTTGAATGTTAGAACCCTTTCTTCATTGGGTTACTGCCTCTTCTGTAGTTCTAAAGCTCTTAAGTGCAGTAATTATGTAGCCCTCATTCTTATTTCATAGTAGGGGTTTGGAAGGTTTCACTGACTAAATAAATGAATAAATAATTGAATTTTATTTATTCATATAGTTGATCTCTGAGCCATTGACTCATTTTTTTGTCTATTGACTTATGACATTTAATAATCTTGATAAATCATTTCTGTTAGCAAGGCATCCATGATATGTCAAGAATTTTTTTTATTTTTTTATTTATTTATTTTTTTTTTGAGATGGAGTCTCACTCTTGTCGCCCAGCCTGGAGTGCAGTGGCACGATCTCAGCTTATTGCAACCTCCACCTCCCAGGTTCAGGCGATTCTCCTGCCTCAACCGCTTGAGTAGCTAGGATTACAGGCGCCTGCCACCATGCCCGGCTAATTTTTGTACTTTTAGTAGAGACGGGGTTTTGCCATGTTGGCCAGTCTGGTCTCAAACTCCTGACCTCAGGTGATCCTTGGATTACAGGTGTGAGCCACTGCGCCTGGTCAAGAATTTTTTAATACCAACATAAATTTTAATTTCTTAGGTATTAATATTCCCCCACCCATTTCTTGAAATAAAAAGGGGGAAAGAAGAGAAGAAATAAATTAACTCTATTTCCTGAGCCCTAGCTGTGTGCCAGGAATCTTCTAGGTACTTAAAGATGTATATTACAGGAAAAATTATGTTAACTTATTTTAAAGACTAAAAAAGTGACAGCACAGAGATGTTAACTAACTTAACAAAGGTTACATACACAGATAAATTAATACATGCTGATATGGCTGGTTTGTGCACTTCTCTTTTCTCAAAAACCATTCAGTTAATGCTTTTTGATAATCTATCTGTGGCATGAAGGTGCCTGGCACAGAGATACAGAAAGGTTTGAGTCTGTCTGTCAATAAAGGAGATTGACAAATGAGTCACCAATTATAACATGGCCTAATTTTTTCTGTGCAAAAGTATGTTCATCATTCTGAAAGTCTCAGAAAGGATAACCAACTTGGCTTAAGTGGCACCCCTGCTGAGAATCCTATTTTCAACTTCAGTCATCTGCAGCTGAGCCACAGCAATAAGAGTTATGAAGGCAGAAGGATGAGAGGAGATCCCAGGCAGACACCAGGATGTACACAGAAAGACTCCCTTTCCCTTCCATAAAATTCATTTCAAGAAGGGAGTTCATTTTCCTGGTTCAACATAAAGGCAATATAAAGGTATACAAGATACATCTACCTATTGCCTTTTTTTAAATAATTAAAATATCCTAGACAAAATTTTTATCGTATATTTACAGAGAGGTTCTGAGTCCCAGAAATGAATAACATGCTATATTGGACATTAGTAAATATTGACTGGTGCAAAAATGTTGTGTATATATTTACTGAGAAAACTTGCTTCTCCGTACTTTGGCAAGCATAGAGAGTTCGGTGATAAAAGACAGAACACTTGCCTTTGGGAGTCCGGTGTAGTAAGAGAGTCATTTATGCAGACATGTGGCAAATCATTATGAACTATGACAGTGATATGTGCTGGATAATCTAGAGGCATAAAACAAAGGTGCCCGATCCCTTATGCTTAATACCAGAAGTCAGATTTGCCAACGTCTTTGGATAGAGATGCTTGAATATCAGTCTCAAGATCTCATTCTGCAAGTACGACCATGAAGAGTTCATTTTGTATTAAATTCTATGTTGATGCTGTTTTTCTTTGATGATTATAATGATGATGACGGTGATGTTTAATGATGAGGATGATGATGAAACACATAGTTGGTCTTAAAACACACAGAATACCACCTAACTCCATAGCTCCAGCTAAAATTTAGGAGCATATATAGGCTAGAGTAATGATATCATTTGGGTCAACTGCAGTGGTATGCTTTTCTAAGGTATCTGGTCAATGACAGGACCATTAAAATCAGCACTTATACAGACATTCAGCATTGATTGGCCTCAGCAATTAAGAACTCACTAGGTCATAAAGTAAAAGCAGCAATAATTCTTTATCATCTGTGACTGCTAGAGATACTCTTGGACCACAGGTCTAGGAGTGAGGACATCATCAAATAAAAATTATTGGAAACACTGTGGTTTGACTTTCATATGTAAAGCTTTGTTTTGTAGTTGTAATTGTTTTACTATAGATGAGAAAACATTTAGGCAGAATAAGGAGGTTTGTTAACCACAGTAGATTTGGGGAGAACAAAGAACTCTGTTTTGCTCTTGCCTCTTTTTTCTTTTTCTTTTCTTTTCTTTCTTTTTTTTTTGAGATGGAGTCTCGCTTTGTCGCCCAGGCTAGAGTACAGCAGTGTGATCTTGGCTCACTGCAACCTCCACCTCCCAGGTTCAAGGGATTTTCCTGACTCAGCCTCCCGATACAGGCATGCACCACCACACCCAGCTAATTTCTGTAGTTTTAGTAGAGACGGGGTTTCACCATGTTGGCCAGGATGGTCTCAATCTCTTGACCTCGTTAGCCGCCTGCCTTAGCCTCCCAAAGTGCTGGGATTACAGGAGTGAGCCCCCGCACCAAGCCTTGCCTCTTTTTTGTTTGTTGATAAGGCAGTGGGTTATGTCACTGGAAACAACAGCTTTGCCATTAAAGATAATACAAGATTTTTAAAAAACTACTGCTATTATTTATTTGAGACCATAAGCACTTGGAAAGCTACACGGAATCCAGGGTAATTATTTTGCCTCCCGTTGACACTAGCCATAAGCCAAGTAGATAGGCTTGCATGCTAGTTTTAACCTTGTGTTTCTGGGGTGCTGGGTTTCTCCTGGGAATAAGTGGTGGTAGTCATTTCAAGGATGAAACTTAAAGCAAGGTGGACAGTTGAACAACATGTAACTGCCCATTTTGAAATAAAACAGTTAACTGCCGAGCTTTCTGGATTGAGGCTTGTCAAGCAGCTCATTTTCTTTTTTAATGCTTGTGACTTGTGGTCTTGTCAGAAGAGGTCACCTGTGGATCCAGTTAATGCTTCAGTGTGCAGAGAGTCACCACCCAAAGCCTAGTAGTCGCTTCAGTACTTAACTGAAATGCTGATGAAAGGGTCACTTTCTGCCTGGATTCAAGCAGATTCCAGTGATTAAAATGTGCAAATGCATGTCCCATGTCTATATGAGGGAAATTATGAAACGCTTATTAGGAAATATCTGCTTCCTAGGGGAAGAACAAAGTAGGATTTAATGTTTCAAGCATAGGCTCTGAATTTCAGGCCATGTATCTATCAGAGAAAACTTATTGACAGCAATAACAGGGCCTTAAGGAGACTTCTTTTCTCCAGATGAAGAGTGATTAAGCCAGCTAGCCCTCAGCTTCTTTGAGTTGGGAAAACGAGTTTAAGTAAGTAGAGTTCTGGGGAATTCCCCTAGGACAATGATTAATGTACTTACTTCAGAAAACCCGCAGACCTTTATAGCTCCTTCGCTTTCTTTCTCTTTACCTCCTTCCTCTTGTCCTCCCTGCCTTTCCTCCTAACTTCTTTCCTTTTCTTTAGTCTTTCCTTCATTCCTTCCTTCTTTCATTTCGCATTTGACTGTTATATGCCAGGAACTATACCTATGAATATAAAGTGTGTAAAGAGAAGACCCTCCAGTAGCTTTATTGGGTATCTCTGTGTGTGTATCTTTTGTATTTGTGTGTTGTGTGTGTGTCTGTTGGGGGAAGGGGATGCCTTCATACTGAAAAAACACAAAAATAATTCTTTATAACAAACTCTGATAAGGATCTTACAGGATTTATAACAAACACTTGCTGATAGGAGGAAAAGGCTTTCCCTGTCGTAAATGAGACATATTTAACAGAGGAAGTGACTTTTCAGTTGTGTCTTAAACTGTGATTCAGGGGTTAGGTGAAGCTGGAGAAGAGCATCTCAAGCGGAAGGCAGAAGCTTACAGAGACTCACAGAGGGGCGAGGAGATGAGTGTGGCACTTTCAGGCAATGGCAGCATCTTTCAGTGTGGCAGGAGATGAGGCAGCAAAAGTGAGATGGACCCAGTCTGTGTAGGGTCGTGGATACCACACTAGGCTCTGGAGGAATAAGTACTTTTTTTTTTTTTTTTTGAGACGGAGTCTCACTCCGTCGCCCAGGCTGGAGTGCAGTGGTGTGATCTCAGCTCACTGCAAGCTCCACCTCCCGGGTTCACGCCTCCGGAGTAGCTGGGACTACAGGCACCCACCACCACACCCAGCTAATTTTTTGTATTTTTAGTAGAGATGGGGTTTCACCGTGTTAGCCAGGATGGTCTCGATCTCCTGACCTCGTGATCCACCTGCCTCGGCCTCCCAAATTGCTGGGATTACAGGCATGAGCCACCCCGCTCGGCCGGGGATAAGTAGTTTTAACATCTGCATTTTCTAGCCTTGATTGAGTGGCCCGGCTGAGTGGCTGGAGGCAGGCAGAGGGACTAGTTTGGAGGCATTTCACTGTTTTCTGTGTAGAAATGGAATAAATTAAAGTTCTGCAAAGCCTGATTTTTTTCCAAAAGTGCAGATGTTGCCAAGTTTAATTAATCTCATTGTATAAAAATCCTAGAGATAAAATGTGATTGCCCAAATTATTTATGTTCCAGAATAATAATTATTTTCTATTTAATACAGCTTACTGCAGGATTACACAGAATAATATGTGTCTCCAAGGCATTTTAAATAGGCTTTTATTTTGCTTACACATATGGTTTCAGGCACGTATCAGAAAGTGAGGTGCATCTATTTCTCTTCACAGGGGTTCGACAATACAGAGAATCGTCATTCTGCTGTAACTGCTGCTGTATTGGTTGAGTCACAGGCTTTGCTCATAGGGCAGTAGTAGATGGTTTGGCACATTTCAGTGAAAAAATCAATTAGATTAGTGTGCTACGGGAATCACTGTTCGAGTCACCCAGCTGAAGCAGCATGCCTGGCATCTGCCTAATAAGTTTTGAAAGTTTAATACACTGTCACTGGGGTTGTTGCAAGAGTACACACACAACATGCATAGGACCTGTATGCAAGTCCCAGCTAATAACATGCAACATCCTTGCTGGAATGCAGCCTGCCTTTCATCAAGTGAAGTTTTCATTATCATTTTTATTTTAAGTGGAAATTTTACTGTCAGGCTGTATAAATAAATAGAGTAGATATATTCTAAGGATTGTAGGTTTAGATGCCTGTGGATATTAATAGTCTGGGGGCTCTACCGAGTTCCTTTAAGGCACATGTGAAGTCATTAATATGAGTGTTTCTTTTCACGTTTCTCCATTTTTTAGGTCCGTGATGGGGTCAAATAAAGAACCAGACCTTGTGCATCTTGAGGCCAGAACTGTGGATGGTCGTAAGTAAATCAGCTTTGCCGCAGTGTTCATAGTAATATTAGTTCTATGACTCTGTCATGAACTGAGTCTGTGTGATAATCTCATGGTGTATGCAGAGTAATAGTGGATGTGTGGTTTCTGAGGATTTGGGGTTGCAGGGGTGACCTGCTTCTTTTGACTCTAAGCTAGTAAAGTGCAGGTATCTTCTGTTCAGAAGAGCTAAGGATAGGTAGGCAGGCACAATGGCACAGTGGCAATAATCGTGTGATTTGGGCATGAAGACATTTCCTGTCTTCAGTAATGCAAAGTTGTCTTAATAATTTTTCATAAATATATATTTTCATATATACTTATAAATATATAGGTTATCTAGAAATATGTATATTTTGATAGTAGTGATACCAGCACAGCCCTCTCATCCAATCAAAGTGTCTTTCCAGGTAAAGAGAATACCCCCAGACTGTTGATTCCTGAAATGTTTTGTTGTTGCTGCTGCTGCTACTGTTTTGTGTTGAATTGTTTCTTCAGTCTCCTTATTTTGTCAGATACCATCCGGGCCATGCCTCACTGTCTTGTTTGGAGATTCACAAAACACTTGGAAAGAATTTAAAAAAAAAGAGAATTTTTCTGTATGTCCCCATCAGAGGCAGCAGGAGGAGAATCAGTTGAGTGAATTGCTCACCCTTCAGTAGTTCTCATCAACTCCGGTGGTTATGCTGCAGTGAAGGACAGGACTACACTTTGTGGCCTCATGACAACGTTGTAGGTTGTTTTTCTCATTTCACATATGAAGAAACAAAGGCATAGAAAGCTTAAGTAATAATATAGCTAAGCTAATATGGTAAATAAGTAGAGGACAGTGATGTCTATCTCACAGAGCCTATTCAGGTGAGAATTCAAGAAACCCATGCATATAAAATACTTCACACAATGCCTCACCTACTAACACCAGCAATGAGTGTTTCCTTCCCCTTCTGTGGTACGGAGGATCCTCAGAAGGGCTAAGCATTTGAGGGGGTACGTAGGCCTAGGATAGAGCACTCCAGGTGAGAGGGGTAAAAGAAAATGAGAAAAGGGGGAAACTGTATATAGAAGTGGGTGAGGGGAGAAAAGACAGGGAGAAAGAAAGAGGTCCCAGATGTAGAGGAGAGGAAGAGAATGGACTATCCACAATTACCACAGAGCAATGAGGCTGTTGTAGGCTGCCCAGCACTGGCCCAGCGTGACCATCTCATTTCCAAGACATTCCCAGTTTCTAAAATATCCCTCACAATTTGGAAGCACCCTAATCACTGCCGTTGTGCCTGTCTACCATTCCTTAGCTCTCCTGAACACCAAGGCAGAAGATCCTGCACTTTACCAGCTTACAGCCAAACAAAGCAAGTCACCCCTACAACCCAAACTCCCCAGAAACCACACATTTTTCATTACTATGAATGTACCTTGAGATTTCTCATCTCTAAAGGTTTGTTTCCCTTTTGGGGGAGTGAATATATTTTTTGACAGAGTCAGTGGGGGCACAGGTTAGGGGTCAAGACTGACGATCATCCTCTGTAACCCAGGCCAAGCTGCCACGTGTAACATGCCCAGCACTGTGCCTGACACAGAATGAGCTCAACAGGTCAGAGCAGCTTTCCCACCTCCTCAGGGGGCTGGCTCTGGTGGTGACTACTCCATTTCCCTGGAGCAGGTGATGTTATCTTGGATTCCAAGGTCCAGTTCCTGCTACATAACAGAGATCAATATTTTCTTAATGCAAAAGTAAACACATCATTGTTTAAAAGTCTTGCTTACTAGAGATAGAGACCATCCTGGTCAACATGGTGAGACCCCCATCTCTACTAAAAAACAAAAATTAGCTGGGTGTGGTGGTGCGTGCCTGTTGTCCCAGCTACTTGGGAGGCAGAGGCAGGAGAATCACTTGAACCCGGGAGGCGGAGGTTGCAGTGAGCTGAGATCGCGCCACTGCACTCCAGCCTGACAACAGAGCGAGACTCCATCTCAAAAAAAAAAAAAAAAAAAAAGTCTTGCTTACTTCCCATTGCTTTGATGATAAAGAGCTAAATTCTCATCTTGACCTATAGCTCCAGCATAACTTGTGCCTGCCCATTCCCTCAGCCTAATCTTAGTCTGCCCTCTCCTCACTCCTTGCCTTCAGGCCTTTAGGCGAGTTTTCAATTCTTGGAACATACAGGGGTATGTGTCTTGCCATAAAGCCTTGGTACATGCTGTTTTCTCTATCTGGAATATCCTTCTTTCTTGCCCGTACCCTGACCAATCGTGCATAATTCATTACTGTGGATGGTTCAGACCTCAGGTTAATCGCCTATTTCTTAGAAAAGCCTCTCATAAACTCTCAATCTAAATGAGTTTCTTATTTTGATTGCTTTTATACAACTATGTTTTTTTTTTTCTTTATCACGTTCTTCTCTGTTTGAAATTATACTTTCTTTTTACGTGATTATTCCATCACAACTGTTTCTCGCCACCAGTCTGTAAGTTTTATGAGAGCAGGGACCATGTATATCATATTCAATATTGTATCTCCAGAGCCAGGAATGGTAGCACACATCTGTGTTCTCAGCTACTCAGGAGGCTGAGGCAGGGGGATCATTTGAGCCCAGGAGTTCAAGACTGTAGTGCACTATGAACACAACTGTGAATAGCAACTTTACTCCAGCCTGGGCAACATAGTGAGATCCCATCTCAAAACAAAAACCTTATGTCTCCAGTACATGCCATGGCATCTACATGTAGAGAGATCTCACTAAGCATACGTTGAGTGACTGCATACCCGGCTGACCAGTTGTCAGGGTTACCAGTGGCTATCTCACCTCACTTACCAGGTTGTCTGAAAATGCTAGAGCCTTGCATCTTAAACCTTAGCATGTATGCTACCCACCTAGGGACCTTGTTAAGATCTGCATTGTGATTCAGTAGGGGCCTGAGAGTCTGCATTTCTTTTTTTTTGTTCTTTCTTTCTTTCTTTTTTTTTTTTTTTTTTTGCTGAGGCAGAGTCTCGCTCTGTCGCCCAGGCTGGAGTGCAGTGGTACTATCTCGGCTCACTGCAAGCTCTGCCTCCCAGGTTCACGCCATTCTCCTGCCTCAGCCTCCTGGGTAGCTGGGACTAGGCGCCCACCACCACGTCCAGCTAATTTTTTGTATTTTTAGTAGAGATGGGCTTTCACCGTGTTAGCCAGGATGGTCTTGATCTCCTGACCTCGTGATCCGCCCGTCTCGGCCTCCCAAAGTGCTGGGATTACAGGCGTGAGCCACCGCACCTGGCCGAGAGACTGCATTTCTAACAAGCTCCTAGATGATATCCATGCTGGGGGTCTGTGAAACATGCTTTGAGTAGCAAAGTTCCACAACAGAAAATTAGTGAAAGAGCTTGAGGGTCTGTTTCCCATGATCGCACACCTACTTTAGGAAGCTCTGGATGCAATTGGTGGCATCCTGGGTTGCTTTCATTTTCAAGCTTTTGGGCATATGCTGCTGGTTTCTGGCTTGTGGCATCCAATGCACATGACGCTTTATCCTAAAAACAATGAGGCCATCACTCTCTGTGATCTGCACATTTTCTTACAGCCAGCATTATTCCCGTGCTCCCTGAAGGCATGGCGGTTGATGATGCCAAACTGTCATCTCAGGCTTAGCTTTCACAAAGCATGAAATATATCAGTTCTAATTTTATTTATTTTACTTTACTTTTTTTTTTTTTTTGCAAAGGCAGCATCTTCAGAAACTATCCAAGAGTGAAAATTCAATAAAAGGATTTAATTTGAAAAGTTAGCCCTGTCAAAACAAAACAGAAAAAAAAAAACCTACCAATTGATTTAAAGGGTGTAAGCATAACACCTGACCTGTCACAGTGTAAAAACAAACAAAAACAAAAAAACAAACAAAAAAAAAAAGAGAGAAAGAGATGTCTCAATAACCAAGGCTCCAGTTAAAACAACAACAACAGTAACAAAATAAACAGAAGGAGGTTGGAAGTAAATAGCACAGAGAGGTCAGGGTAGCAAGGTGTTAGCAAATGTAGCGGGCAAAATTTGACAGTGTATTTATCAAAATCAGGTTACAGTCTCATCAATTGCCCTAAGAATTTCATATCTCTGTGTTATCTCTTTCTCATTTCCTTTTTTTTTCTTTTTTCCCGAGACAGCGTCTCACTCTGTCACCCAGTCTGGAGTGCAGTAGTGCCATCTCGGCTCACTGCAACCTCTGCCTCCTGGGTTCAAGCCATCCTCCTGCCTCAGCCTCCCAAGGAGCTGGGACTCCAGACGTGCGCCACCACACCAGGCTAATTTTTGTATTTTTGGTAGAGATGGGGTTTTGCCATGTTGGCTAGGCCGCTCTCAAACTCCTGACCTCAAGTGATCCACCTGCCTCTGCCTCTCAAAGTGCTGGGATTACAAGCGTGAGCCACCATGGCTGACCTCTTTCTCATTTCCTAATTGAGATCCTCTCTTTTTTTCTCCATCCATTCTTTATTGTTATTATTATTTATTTATTTATTTTTGCGTGTGTGATGGAGTTTTGCTCTTGTTGCCCAGGCTGGAGTGTAATGGCGTGATCTCAGCTCACTGCAACCTCCGCCTCCTGAGTTCAAGTGATTCTCCTGCCTCAGCCTCCTGAGTAGCTGGGATTATAGGTGCCTGCCACCACGCCCAGCTGATTTTTTGCATTTTTAGCAGAGAGGGAGTTTCACTATGTTGGCTGAGCTGGTCTGGAACTCCTGATCTCAGGTGATCCACCCACCTCGGCCTTTCAAAGTGCTGTGATTACAGACATGAGCCACTGTGCCTGACCCCATTCATTATTGTTTACGTATATGGAACCCATTGTTTTTATTCTAGGTTGTACATCTTATAGAGTATATGCCAAATATACTTTACAATAGTATAATGTTTTTTTGTTTTGTTTTGTTTTGTTTTTTTTGAAATGAAATCTCACTCTGTTGCCCAGCCTGGAGTGCAGTGGTACAATCTCAGCTCACTGCAACCTCTGCCTCCCGGATTCAAGGGATTCTCCTGCCTCAGCCTCCCCAGTAGCTAGGATTACAGGTGCCTACCTACCACCACGCCCAGCTGATTTTTATATTTTTAATAGAGATGGGGTTTCACCATGTTGGTCAGATCTCAAACTCCTGACCTCAAGTGATCCACCCACACTGGCCTCCTAAAGTGCTGAGATTACAGGCATGAGCCACCACACCTGGCCATCATGTTTTTGACTTTGAACCAGAAATTATTTTCTGATTTTAGTGTGTTCACATATTTTGTAGTCAAGACACTGAGACATTTGACACAGGAAAAATCCCTCACTTGCCAGTTTGGCTCTTCCCCATGGAGTGTGTTGTGAATCTTTATCTGGGTTTATTATTCAAAATTTAGTTTTGGTCTATTTCAGATGTCCCTGGATTACATGTTATACTTAATTTCTGTTTCCATTGAAATTCCCATATTTGAGGGGAGCTGAGCTCTGGAAAGCTTTAGTTTTTTACATGAGAAAAAAGAATTATATCTTTATTTTTATTTTTTTATTTTTATTTTATTTTATTTTGTTTATTTTTTTGAGACGGAGTCTCACTCTGTTGCCTAGGCTGGAGTGCAATGGTGCAATCTCAGCTCACTGCAACCTCCACCTCCTGGGTTCAAGCGATTCTCCTGCCTCAGCCTCCTGAGTAGCTGGGATTATAGGTGCCCGCCACCACGCCCAGCTGATTTTTTGCATTTTTAGCAGAGAGGGAGTTTCACCATGTTGGCTGAGCTGGTCTGGAACTCCTGATCTCAGGTGATCCACCCACCTCGGCCTTTCAAAGTGCTGTGATTACAGGCGTGAGCCACCATGCCCGGCCTTATATCTTTATTTTTATAAACCTTATAACTTACAAGATTACTTTCAATGGTAAGGGTTGAAAATAAACTGGAGTAGTATTAGCAATATAAGTGACTTTGTTGCAATAGAAATCACAGAAATTTTTAAATCATAATACAGTCATTATATCTGAAAATATTATTTATGCTCATTCTTTCCTCAAAATTGTAGTTATCAGACCTGCCAGTTGATCTTGATATATAATATATTAATTTAAAAAGTACATACAAGGGTATTAAATATTTGTTTTATAATCTTTTAATAACTTTATTTAAATTTAATTGAATTAGTTTTTTTGGTCCATTCTGGGTAATTTATTGTATGCATTAAAAACATTCTGGGCTGGGCGCAGTGGCTCATGCCTGTAATCCCAGCACTTTGGGGGGCCGAGGCAGAGGGATCACGAGGTCAGGAGATTGAGACCATCCTGGCTAACACGGTGAAACCCTGTCTCTACTAAAAATATAAAAAATTAGCCAGGCGTGGTGGTGGGTGCCTGTAGTCCCAGCTACTCGGGAGGCTGAGGCAGGAGAATGGCGTGAACCTGGGAGGCGGAGCTTGCAGTGAGCCAAGATGGCGCCACTGCACTCCAACCTGGGCGACAGAGCCAGACTCTGTCTCAAAAAAAAAAAAAAAAAAAAAAAAATCTGAAAAAATGGGTCCACAGGCTTTCTCAGATTGCTGATGGGGTCCATGGCACAGTGTCTGCATAGGAATGTGTGGTTATTTATATAAACTAGTACTTTATCTTAGATCCTCTAGAAAGCTTTTGTTCTGTGAGAGTCTACGGTTGGCACTGATGTTTCTTACCAACTGTCCTCTAATATCCTGTAGTTTACATCTGTGACAAGGATGTTATTCTTTCTTGTATTACTGTCTGCCTTGGGAGGTGAGCTGAAAAGAGCAGGCTCAACTACAGTCAATCACAGGATGTATTATTGGAAATTTTTGAACATATTTATTGCATGTGGCATTTATTATTGGCCCCTGAGTTCAAAGAGGACAAATTGACAGGTCCTTATCCATGAAGCAGATATTTTATTGTTTAAATATTCCTTGTGTGTGTGTGTGTGTGTGTATGTGTGTGTGTACATTGTAGGAGCCCAGTACATTAAAATACTAAAAAGGAAACCTACATTCTATTGATTTACCTAACATAGGTGCATTTGTGTGTGTGTGTGTGTGTGTGTGTGTGTGTGTGTAATGCATATAGTTAAAGAGAAAACACTGACCAAACTGTTGGATTGAAAGCTGTGTGAAAAGTTGTATCTTATTTAATCTCTGTTCTTTGTCCAAAAGATAACTTAGAGCCCAAAACATTTATTTTTATTTTTATTTTATTTTACTTTTTTAGTAGAGATAAGGTCTCACCGTGTTGCCCAGGCTGGTCTTAAACTCCTGGGCTCAAGCAATCCTCCTGCCTTGACCTCCCAAAGTGCTGGGATAGGCATGAGCCAGCACACCCAGATGAAACATTTAATATTTGTTGAATAAATATATTAGTGTGTCACTGTTTAGGTATATCTACTGAAAGACGGATCTTTAACCACTGGGTCTGTGAAGTCCTGGAGCACTAACAGATGAATGCAGGAGACTTACTACCTCCCTGAAACTGGGTGCCACATTTTATGCATATTTGATTTTGGGGGAAAATAACATAACTTTTATCAGAATTTTTCACATGGCAATTACACATGGATTTATAGTTGTATATTATGGTCATCTGTAAGAGAACCTGCAGTACCACCTTTGGCCATTATTGCTTCTGCCTTTTACTTCTGAAATAAAAGGCCCAACCCACATCCTGAATGTTTCTGTACTGGTGGTGATCTGTGCCAGCAGGAACAGGGGACAGGGGACAATTACTGGTCCCAGTGTTTATTTGCATGAGTAAGTAACCTCATAACAAGTTTCCCAAGGACTAATCTCATTCACTGGGGAACAACAAACCTTGGCCCTTTAACCAACTGTGAAAATGACTGCCTGAGAACTCTGTGAAATGAACCTCAAACTAGCATTTTAACAAGCAGAAATAAAATAAAAGAAACTCACAACTTTATATATAAACGATGCATCCCACTAATTCTGGTCTTGGGTAAGAACTGGAAATCTCATTTTCTATTTCCTATCTGCCAGCTTTCCAACCTAGTTTCCATATTGAACAGTAAGTGTGTCAAAATCTGGATAAGGTAAGCGCTGCTGAAATGCTTTGGGGAGGTAATAGAGACCTCAGTTCTCAAAGTCTTCAATATCTCAGCTATAGAATGTTTTTGCCATGAAAATAGATTACTTTTATACCAAGAAAAATAGCAGTGATAATAATAAAAAGATATATATACATATAAAACCTCATTTTTTATTGTTATATATATATGTGTGTATATATATATTTGCTATATTTCTCCAGAAATTGTTTAGGCTTATACAGATGAAGATGTATATGTATAGACACATATACTTACATGCATGTTCTTGTTGAAAAATTGTGGCAAATTTAGTGTTTGTGAATACAAATATAAGTTAAAAATCTTTTCATATCAGCACATATAAATTTAGCAACTTCATGGTTAATTGATATATACAACCCCATTATAAAGTCAACTATATTTAGTAATTACTAAATTATAGAGACCTTTGTAGATATAGAGACCTCTGGCTATTTCAAACAATGCGAATATATACACATGCACACATATTATTTATTTGGTTAGTCAGCATTCAAGCTCGTGTAAGCAGCAAACGGAAAGAGAATTTGATGAAGGAAAATTCCTGGGTCAGAGAGTATATACATTTCAAATTTTTGTAGACATTGTCAGATTGCCTCCTGAAATATTTGCAACAATGAATAGTCTATCAGTATGCAAATGCCTGTGTTTGCAAGCCCTCAGCAATCCTGGACATTATCGAAGACTTTTCAAATATAACTCATCTGAGAGCAAATTTTAAAAAGGCATATCCTTATTGTTTTAATCTGTATATATTTAATTAGGAGTGAGGTTGAGAATTTTTATTTGTTTTTCTTCACTACCTTTATTTCTTTTTCGGTGAACTTTAAAAAATCAAATCTTTTGAATAGAAAAGATGAAACCTTTGGCATTGATACACATTTAAAAATATCGAATTGGCATCCCCACTTTGGCCAAAGTTCCAACACTAGCACAACAGTTGCCATTATTAGACCCCGCATTTCATAGTCTTCCTTTATCTTCTTTTTTAGTCAATTTATTAATAACTTCCAAGGTAGACCTTGGAAGAGGTCAGACGTTTCCATTTCTGGTCAACTTCAGATTCTGACAGATCCTTACCACTTCCCGACATGCTGAGAAAATGCACATTCTCACCTCTCTTCTAGCCCCAAATAAAGCATCAAGGTTTAGCTAGTACAGCCAGAATCTAGTACTATGCTTTTTTTTTTTTTCCTAGCAGTGTTATTCTGACCCCATATTTCATATTGCAAAAGGCTCTTGATTTCAATGACTAGTGATATCCACTTGGCCTCTCTGATTTAGCAGCCTGAAGACAGCCCTAACAACCACCCAGAAAAGCATGAAATAAGATAACACGGGCCTCCTAGCACAGCATTGAAAAGCCTGATAGTGACAGTACAACAACAGGCTCAGCTGGGCAGCTTTCAAATTGGGTTCTTTGTAGCCATTATATGCCACTTCCTCTGCTTCCCAGGTGCCCACCCACCTGCATGAAGGTCTGTGTCCTTATCTTCCATGCTGAGGCTGAGAGAACAAAGGTGCACAAAAAACTTTTCACTCACAGGCCTTAACTTTAGGACAAAGATCTAGGCTTTGGGTCTTTGGTATCTTTCAGAATAAAATAGCAGCACTCCATATAACATGCAGATGTGGTAATCCCGAAGTGCTGAAAAATTTCTAATGTTCAGGCCAGGTGCGGTGGCTCATGCCTATAATCCTAGCACTTTGGGAGGCCGAGGCGGGCGGATCACAAGGTCAGGAGATCGAGACCATAGTGAAACCCTGTCTCTACTAAAAATACAAAAAATTAGCTGGGCGCAGTGGCGGGCGCCTGTAGTCCCAGCTACTCAGGAGGCTGAGGCAGGAGAATGGCGTGAACCCGGAAGGCGGAGCTTGCAGTGAGCCGAGATTGCGCCACTGCACTCCAGCCTGGGTGACAGAGCAAGACTCCGCCTCAAAAAAAAAAAAAAAAAAAATTTCTAATGTTCCTGACTCCTGCTTTAAAAAGTAGCATCGTAAAGACCCTGGCATTTACTCACATATTTTCTTCCTTTGTCCTGTAAATTCTCAAGCAACAATGATGCTAGGATCATGCATTATATTCCTATTATTTATCTGGTGTGAGTACACTAGATACTTTTCAGGTGCCTTACTTATAACAATCCTTGGAGGTAGATACTATTCTTATTTTCCTCATTTTAATGATGGGGAAATGGGGCTTACAAAGATTAAGTGTTTTTTCCATTGTTTCAGAGTTAGGATTTAAAGCCAAGTCTGTTTCACTCTGGACCTATTATTCATTCATTCAAAAAATATTGTTGGACATCTACGCCACATCAGATGCTCTTCTAGGCATGAATGAGGGATGATTAGGAATTGATGCAAAGGCTCTGCTCTTATAAAGTTTACCTTCTAGTTAGGGGAGATGTTATAAAAAATGTATGAGGTATTTGTATGAGAAGTGGAGCTACAAATGTATGAGAAAAACAGAGTAGGGAGAATAGACAGTGATCAGAGAAAGAGGGCCATCAAGGAAGAAATCTCGGATAAGGTGGCATTTCGTATTTAAGCCAAGTCTATATGGAAATATGGGAGAGACCTGTGTGTCTGCCTGGTGGAAGAGCATTCCAGACAAATGGAAGGGTACATGCAAAGGATATGGATATGAGCATGCTTAGCATGGCTGAGGCATAACAGAAGGCCAGGTGGCTGGAATAGAGAGAGGGGCGGGCAAACATGTCATCTGTCTTTATTCCATTATCTGAGACAAGGACTGTGCCATACTGTTCTTTGTTGAGCATCTCCTATGTTTCAGGTATGATAGCTGGTATGGAGGGTGATAAAAATAAACAAGAAATTGTTAATTGAGGCCGGGCGCAGTGGCTCACGCCTGTAATCCCAGCACTTTGGAAGGCCAAGGCAGGTGGATCACGAGGTCAAGAGATCGAGACCATCCTGGCCAACATGGTGAAACCCCGTCTCTACTAAAAATACAAAAATTAGCTGGGCATGGTGGTACTTGTCTACAGTCCCAGCTACTTGGGAGGCTGAGGCAGGAGAATCGCTTGAAACTGGGAGACGGAGGTTGCAGTGAGCCAAGATGGTGCCACTGCAATCCAGCCTGGCAACACAGCGAGACTCCATCTAAAAAAAAAAAAAAGAAAAACTGTTCATTCAATGCATCCACATGTCTTAGAGGCAGTGTCTCTCTGTTCTGAAATTAATCTTATAGCATGCAGACACATCTAAGTAAATGTGCACACCTTCTCCCCTCACTCCCCCTTCCAAAAATAAAAATAATACACCTGGAGAAGAAACTGGAAACTGTATGCTTTCTCCTTCATGAGCTAAATGGTTTCATTTCTTCCTCCCCGCTTTCCACTTTCATTCTTGCTTGCTTTCTTCTTTTCTTCCTACTTTTTATCCTTCTCTCTCTGTCTCTGTCTCTCTTTAACTCCTTCTCCTATTCTCTGCTGTCTTTGTAAACTTAATTTGGACATGAGAGGTGAAGCCAGCTGGGCTTCTGGATTGGGTGGGGACTTGGAGAACTTTTGTGTGGAGCTAAAGGTTTGTAAATGCACTAATCAGTGCTCTGTGTCTAGCTAAAGGTTTGTAAATGCACCAATCAGCACTCTGTAAAAATGCACCAATTAACAGTCTGTGTCTAGCTAAAGGTTTGTAAATGCACCAATCAGCACTCTGTAAAAACACACCAATCAGCACTCTGTGTCTAGCCAAAAGTTTGTAAATGCACCAATCAGCACTCTGTAAAAATGGACCAATCAGCACTCTGTAAAATGGACCAATCAGCAGGACATGGGCAGGGCCAAATAAGGGAATAAAAGCTGGCCACCCCAGCCAGCAGTGGCAACCCACTCAGGTCCCCTTCCATGCTGTGGAAGCTTTGTCCTTTTGCTCTTTGCAATAAATCTTGCTGCTGCTCACTCTTTGGGCCCGCGCTAACTTTATGAGCTGTAACACTCAGCATGAAGGTCTGCGGCTTCACTCCTGAAGTCAGCAAGACCATGAGCCCACCAGAAGGAAGAAACTCTGGACACACCGTCTTTAAGAACTGTAACACTCACCGTGAGGGTCTGCAGCTTCATTCTTGAAGTCAGCAAGACCAAGAACCCATAGGAAGGAACCAATTCCGGACACAGAAAGTTATGTGATGTGGTTCTCAGTTCTCCATGATTGAGTGTGACTTTGTATATGATTTTCTGTCTTTACCCAACTAAACTAGGTTCTAGTGTGGGTTTCCAGTAGGACTTTCTCGCAAAACATGCAGCCAGTGTTCCCCAAACACATCTCACATTCTTTCATGCCTCTCTGCTCCTGCCCAGTGCTCCTTCTTTCTGGAATGATAAGTTATCCTTGTCATCATTCCAGGCAGCCTTCTAGGCTTTCCCTCAGCTTTTCCATCATGTCCCCGTCCCTGACAAAAGTAATTCCCTCTATAACATAGACTGAATAGTAAAATAGTCTCTAGCCTAAAGAGGACGAAATAGGCCATGGAGGAATAACAAGTCCACAGCTCTGTGTGATACAAAGTGAAATAAATTCAGGGTCACAGGAAAAGTTTCTAGCACAGAGTAAAACATCTGTGCAGAAGTATGAGGATTAACTATCTCACCAGCAAGCCCATAGCACTTCCATTCCTCCTAGAAGGCACTCACCATGCTGCATTGTAATTGGACAGTGAACTTTCTGTATTTATGTTATTAGATTGGTGCAAAGGTAATTGTGGTTTTTGGCAATTACTGCAGTTACTTTTTGCACCAACCTAATAGTATTCTTTTGTTTTCTCTCTCATGTTCCCAGTTTTTAGTTTCATGCTTGGCTAAATTTTATGATTCCAGAATTTTCCCTGAATGCCTAAAGGCCAGCAATAAAATACAATATTTAGTCAATTACACTGGTCCCAAATCAAGAAATTTCATAGAAGAAAGCAATGCTAAATCACAAACTCATCATGCCAAGCTAGAACATTTGATGTAAGTTTATAATTTTCACAGAAGTATCTTGTCCTCTGTGTAGACTTTCTAGAGCCAAGACTAGAATCTCACTTTTGATATTCTCAATTTCTAGCTGGTACATGTGACAGAGGGCACTAGAATCCTGATAGGAATTAATTGTATATGAACAGCAGTGTGTTGACACGTGTGTGTGTGCGTGATGAGTGAGAACATTTAATACAGAAGTTTCAAAATAAGTAATAGAGCAGTAGAACAAAAGGAAAAGTTATATGCACTTGTATGGGCTTTAAAATCTGTTCTGCTTTTAAACAGACTGCTTAAATTGCTGATTTAAATTGTTTCCAAGTGGAAACAATGGGGAATAGGTGAGTTTTAAAGTGCTTATGCTTGCATGCATCGTTTCTAGCTTTGTTTATAATTAAACTTCTACAATATTAGGGAAAATTAAAGTATTTGGTGCTAAATAAATACTTGTTGAATGACAGAATGGATGGATAGAGTCCCAGAGATCTGTAATATTTTTTTGCTCTGTTGGTCAGGCTGGTCTCGAACTCCTGACCTTAAGTGATCCACCCGCCTCGGCCTCCCAAAGTTTGGGGATTACAAGTGTGAATCACCAAGTCAGGCCTGGATTTTAAACAAAGTTTAAGAGAGAAAAAAAAACATGTGATCCACTTAGCACAGTTCCTGACCCCAAGGAAAGGTTGCTCTGGTTATTGTGGAGGTTAATGCTGCTGCTGCTGTTATCAATGAAGACATTCTGGGGATGGAAAGGTTTGTCTAAGCCCCAGGAAAAACTTCACAGAAGAAGGTCCAGGAAGTATTTGGACTGAGTAACAGGAAAGGAAAAGGCAGTTCAAACCAGCAGAACTCTGAATGAACATAGGGAGTCAGCCAGGAGTAAGCATTCTGTTTAGAAATAGCAGAAGCCCTCAAGACACAGACTTGCCAGCAACATCACAGAGCTTTGTTTTGTTTTGGCAGCAGTGGGAAGGAAACAGGTTTCAGTGGATAATTTATGGTAAAGATTTGTTGGATCTTAAAGTCATAGTCTGATTTTTAACATCCGTTTTGTTTCTAAGCCTCTAATAACTCTCATTATGTAAAGAAATAGTCTAAAACCAAGCTTGGTGAATGATCTTCTCAGAGAAGCACGCCATGCTGGAGATGGAACTACGACCTAGAAGATCGCTCCAACAGGAAGACGGAACACCTGCCACACCCGCTGATGGGCCCTGTGTGTTGGGTGCAGAGATGACTTCCACATTCTCCTTGTAGCCCTGCTTATTTTGCAGTGCTGTCTGCTGACCACTACCACACACTGTACTGCCTATGCAGAAGATCTGTATTTGTATTAATTATTATACAAGGAGAATATATTTTCATGGTGTTTTTAAAAACGTACTTAAAAAATCTTTAACCCAAACAAAAATAGAATATAAAAAGAAAGAAGTGGCCGGGTGTGGTGGCTTACTCCTGTAATCCCAGCACTTTGGGAGGCTGAGGCAGACGAATCACGAGGTCAGGAGTTCGAGACCAGCCTGACCAACATGGTGAAACCCTGTGTCTACTAAAAATACAAAAATTAGCCGGGCATGGTGGCATACGCCTGTAATCCTAGCTACTCGGGAGGCTGGGGCAGGAGAATCGCTTGAACTCGGGAGGTTGCAGTGATCTGAGATCGCTGCCACTGTATTCCAGCCTGGGTGACAGAGTGAGACTCTGTCAAAAAAGAAAAAAAGAAGCTGCCTCAGGTAGAAATATCCTTAACACTTTACAGGTGGTTAGTTTGAGACACACTGAGCAGTATTGGTGATTACAGAGAGAGGACTTAAATACCAACTACAGCTACCATTATGTGAGTACAGTCTAACCTGGCGCTAGACTCAACACATTTCAACACTAAGGTCATCAAATGTCATAACTTCTGGCAAGATGGATATTCTTTATCCTCATTTTCTAGATCAGAGTTTGGAGACGTGGAGTGATTTACTAAGCTAGCAGGCCTTGAGCCTGCATTTATACCTCTGATCCTCTGTTCAAAGCCTACCTTTTTAAAAACAGCTTCCCTTCTCTAGAACAGCACAGGTTTTGGGTGGATGGGGATTGCATTATTCTAAGCAGCGGCTGTTGCAGAGAGTGAGTGAAGATGCTTGAAAAGAACAGCGCAGTGTCCTAATTACCTATGGCAAGGAAAACGTCTGTGTAGGAAAAGTAATGAAATTAATTCTAATGTCTAGCAGTTGCATGCATTAATTGACATTAATTAATGCCAAATTACAAGATACTTCCTATGGAATCACATCATACACTCACCAGAATTGAATATGGAAAGAGTTCATCATACTTAATGCTATTACAGCAAGCCCCAAGGGGAGTGAATGCTTGGTCCCTCATTATGAAGTGCAGCCGATTTCTTTCTGTTTCCATTAGGAGAAAGGGAACAAACCAGGAACACTTTACCACGGGCAGACTGTTCAAAATGGATCATTTCCCCTTCAGCTTGCAAATTTCACTTTGAGCCACTCAGAGCAAGAAGTGGTTTGAAGACCTCTTCTGGGGCTTTTCTTCTGTCCCTACTTTTACACTTGGTGATTCTCAGACCAAAGATAGGCTTATTGCACAGCTCAACAGCCATCTGAGGCATGGGAAGTCGAGAAAGAACAAGCAGAGAGATTAGAGGCAGTTGATTTCACAAGTCCATCTTGACTCCCCCCTCCCCTACTTGCCCGGCTATAGAGGGGCTGGACTAGGGATTTGTTGTACAGATTGCCACCTCTTTCACATTAGTGCCTCTCCACTGTTGTTGACATCTCATACATATCTTTTATTCATTTTTCCTGTGCAAACATACATTTATAGGTATCTATATATACAACTTGCAAAAAACTCAGGTCCATAATGCACATATTTTGGTAACCTACTTTTTAAAAACTTTTATTTTGGAATAATTTTAGATACACAAAAATGTCACCCAAGATAGTACAGAATACATGTACTTTATACCCAGCTTCCTCTAATGTTAACATTTTATGTAACCGTGGTATATTTTTCAAAGCTAGGAAATTAACATTGGAATAATATTACTAATTGGTAACCTACTTCTATAATATAAAATATATTAAGTATTTCCTCATAAAAGCAAGATTTTAATAGCAAACTCTAAATTTTCCATAGTTTATTAAGTTCTTTTTCTATTGTTGGCCATTATGTTTTCTCTAAAATTTTTTATTATAAATAACACTGATAAATATCTTGGTTGTTAAATCTTTGCATTGATCCTTGATTTTTTCCTTGGATAGAATTCTCAGAAATAAACCCTAGGTCAAAGGGTATCTTTTTTTTTTTTTTTTTTTGCTGAGGCAGAGTTTCACTGTTGTTGTCAGGCTGGAGTGCAGTGCCATGATCCCGGCTTACTGCAATCTCCATCTCCTGAGTTCAAGTGATTTTGTTGCCTCAGACTCCCAGCCAACTATCTGGGATTACAGGCATGTGCCGCCATGCCTGGCTAATTATTGTGTTTTTAGTAGAGATGGGGTTTCACTATGTTGGTCAGGCTGGTCCTGCATTTTTAAGTATCTTGATTCATATTGCCAAATTACCACACAAAAATATTAAGGTGTTCTTATTTTGTATCTTGGGGTATCTATTTGAACATTAGATAGAAGCCAAAATATACTTAACAAAAATTGGCCCCAAACTCACTGGGATTTTTCATGCAACATAGTATCGTAGAAATAAATCAAAGTTGGAGTCAGCCTGACCACATTGCAACCACATACTGCCATTTCTACAAATCACTATTTTTTAGCTTCATTCTCTTTATCTGCTTAATCAGTTGGTATACTCTGTAGTGTTGTGAAGATTAAATGTGCTATAGCTATGTGAACATGCTTCAGACTGCCTGGTTCACAGATGATCAACAAATGTTAAATTCCATCTTTGTTTTCTCCCTAAATTCCTTAGATTAATAATTTCTATATAGATGAGTTAGAAACATGAAAAGGGTATGTTACTATTTTCCATCTTACGTTTGTACAGAGACCTCTGAAGAGGAGACTTAGGTCTTAAGGAAAAGAAAAGAGCCATCAGATACTAATACAAACAAAACAAGAATTGTGTATGCATCAAGTCCTCATTAGGTGTCAGTCTTAAAAATTCTAGTTGGAAGTTGTATTTGTAATTTGAAGGTCAAGACCTCCTAATCAAGTTCTCATTGTGTTTAGCCATTGTTTTTGTTCATTATTTCACATAAGAAGAAGCACAGAGGTTGGGCAGCTTGAGGCTCAGTACCATCAACAGCTCAATGATGTCATTAGGGAATGGGTACTTTCCATCTAGTTGTCATACTCATTATATAAGCTTGACTGTAAGACTGGCTCCTTTAGGCAACTAGAAGCCTAGAGCCATTCACATTGAGACAGAGTGTTTACAGAGGCAGAAGATCTTCTGCTGTATCTCCTGATATCTCTCAGATTCCCCTTAAAAGCTCTCTCCTCACTTCTCATGTACCAGTACTAGGTTTAAATGCCCTCTTCTAAAACAACCAATGGCAAGTGGAGAAGGAAGGCTTAAGTGGGTTTAGAGTGACAACATTCATCCTTACATATGGGAACTTCTGAATCACATGGAGAAGAGATGAACTGACAGATCCAATACTGGATTTTTCAGCAAAAAGGGAAAGAAGAATGGGTGTTCAGCAGCTCACCAAAGAACCTGATACAGAAATATAACTGGAATATTTAAACTTGGCTTAACTAGTCTTTTTAAGTGTGTTCCCAAAACTTCTCATCATTATGAAAGGCAGCAAAGCAGAAAACAGAAATATTATCATTCTTAATCATAACAACTAACATTTGTATGAGTCTGAGTTTCAAAACATTTAGCATATATGTTATTTTAATTAATTCTTACAGCTAAAGTACAAGATAGTTGATATTGGCATCCTCCTTTAATAGATGAAGGAGGCAGTGAAATTGGCCCAGTTGTCCCATAGAACATGATGTTTATGCTTTCTTTTGAATAAACACAGAAATTGATCTTCCCAGTCTTCAAACTTGAGAAAGTTACATTTGTTTTATCTGAGTTCTTATCCGAGTTCCTTTCTCAGGAAACCAACCATCAGCCCTCCCAGGTATCATCAACAAACTTAAGCTTACCAGATCACTGCATCTAGACAATGAGACACCAGACCCCTCACCCATCCTGATTGCCTAACTGACAACTTGCTTCCTGTTGATCAGCTCTTCTTCCTTACACCCCCTAATTCCTATTTTCCCACACATGGTTACATTTCCTCCCTGTTATATAAACTCCTAATTTTAGTTTGTCAGGGAGATAGATTTGAGACTAATCTTCCATTTCCTCAGCTGTGGCACCTGATTGAAGTCTTCTTCCTTAGCAACATTCATTGTCTCAGTGATTCACTTTCTGTACCATGAACAGAAAAACCAAGACTGAACATTGATTAGCATTGCAGTAACAGCAAGACTCAAGAAGATGAAAGGATTTCCTATGAACTACACAGTTAATAAGTAAACCACACCAGAATTCAAGCCCAGTTCTTACCGTCATAAATCTCCATTGTTTCTATGACCCCCAAGCTACATTTTAGAAAACAGAAGTCACTTAAAAGCTGTAAAACAGTCTGGTGGAGTGTAAAATTGTGAGGTAAAGATTTTGTGCGCTAGAGGGAGGATCGTTCTGGGAAGGGATGAGTCCCAGAAACTGTCTTTAAGGAAAAAGATCCTGTGTTCTGCTCTAACATGAAATTACAGGAATGCCTGAAAAAGGAGATAAGGAAGAATAGAGGACTCTAATTTAATTTTGGAGGTGGCTTCACCAGGACTAGACAGGTTAAAGCACTTGAGAGCTATCCCCATCTTCGGAAATGGCAGCAGGGTGAAGGAAGATGGTGTGTAGGGCTCTCCACCATTGTCTACTGAGAGTTTATCAGAAACTCCATCAGTCATTGGTCAGAGGGAGCAAGAGTGCATGCCGCCCCCTAGTGGCACTCTTTGCAGAATACAGGTACACATAAGTTCCTTAAGTAAAGGTGGTCCTGGACAATTCTGCCTTCCTAGTTTTCTTAAGAGAAATCTTTAGTGAATCCTTATATCTAGCTTATCTATCTCTACATACTATTCCCCACCTCAATTTCCTATAAATAATCATCTTCTGATATTTTCATTTGGAAAAATGGAATTCTGCATAAGTCTCTGATATCTTAAAATCAAACCCACCTACTCATTAAGCATCAAAAACAAGTAAAATAACTCATTTTTTATACTCAAAGGGATATACTTCAATAAGTGGCATGTTCCAACAAATACTCATTTATTGCCTACTATGTGCCAGGAACAGTATCAGGATCTGGTGGACACAACAATGAATAACAGCAACAGCAACAAAAACAAAAAAGGCATTTGTCTTTATGGAGATTACATTCTAATGGGAGCAGGGCTGAGTAAGAAAGAAATAACAAGGTAATTTTATATTGTGATAAATTCCATAGAATTAATAGGATGGTGTGTGATGAAGAATAATCATGGAAGATCCTCAGATGTAACAGTGAGCTAGCTGAAATCTAGAACCTGCTTTGAGAACAGCCTGGGGAGAAGCATTTTAGGCAGAGGGAATACAAATGAAGAGTCTTTAAAATGGTAGAAAGTTTGACCAACTTCCTGAACATAAAGTAGGGTGGATTAGAAGAATCACAGAGAGAGTAGAAGAGATTAGCATGGTTGAGAAGTGGGGGAGGTTGGGGAGGGTTGGCGTGGTGGGTGGTGGAGAGTTTGAATTTATTCTCAATGCAATGAGGCAAAAGGGGTTTTAAGTAAGGGAGTAACATAATCTGATTAGATAGAGGCCAGGATAGTGTGCTCAAAAAACAGGAATAGCCTCCCTGATAAAATATATTTCCAGCAATAGAGACCAAACTGTTGTAAGAGTTGTCATTACTGATATTGTATTTATCTCCAGGTGAGATCCAGGGTCTCAATTGATTCAATTGTAAAATAAAAGCAAAGTCTTGACTCAAGGAACTCCTCCCAATTCGGTTTTGCTTTTTTTTTTTTTTTTTTCTGTCAGCCAGGGTGGAGTGCAGTGGCGTGATCTTGGCCCACTGCAACCTCCGCCCCGCTGGGTTCAAGCGATTCTGTTGCCTCAGCCTCCTGAGTAGCTGGGATTACAGGTGCCTGCCACTGCGCCCAGCTCATTTTTGTATTTTTGGTAGAGATGGGGTTTCACCATCTTGACCAGGCTGGTTGTGAACTCCAGACCTTGTGATCCACCTGCTTTGGCCTCCCAAAGTGCTGGGATTATAGGCGTGAGCCACAGCGCCCGGCTCTGTTTTACTTCTAATGAATTATGGAAGAAAAACCCTTATCTTACTTAACCTAGAATCTTATAACCACATCATTTTTATCATTAGATGATGAATGATTAGTTGTATGTGTGTTTTCCTCTTTGTCAGAGATCAAAGTGTGAAGGTGAAACCTACTAATGAGAAAAAATTGACCATGAAATCACAAGTATTATCGCCAGTTTTTGAAAATATTTTCATTTGGGTTTGGGAGGGAAAAAATAATTAGCAATAATTTAGTATTCTAGGATATCAAGACTTGTCAGCACCAGGAGATGATGTAGGTGGTATTTGGAGCAAGTAAGTAAAATAATAATGATAATAATTTAAATAATAATAACAATGACAAAAACGGATTTAACAAAGTTTGTGAGGCTTGTTTAAAGAACTGGAAATTGTGGCCAGGCGCGGTGGCTCATGCCTGTAATCCCAGCACTTTGGGAGGCTGAGGCAGGCGGATCACGAGGTCAGGAGATCGAGACCATCCTGGCTAATGCGGTGAAACCCCGTTTCTACTAAAAATACAAAATATTAGTCGGGCATGGTGGCAGGTGCCTGTAGTGCCAGCTACTCAGGAGGCTGAGGCAGGAGAATGGTGTGAACCCAGGAAGCAGAGCTTGCAGTGAGCTGAAATCACACCACTGCACTCCAGCCTGGGCAACACAGCGAGACTCTGTCTTAAAAAAAAAAAAAAAGAATTGGAAATGGTAAGGGAAATAGCAAACGTCCACCCTGACTCTAAAGCTCTGTCTTATATCCCCCTCAACCCCATGTTTTTTTTTTTGTTTTTTTTTTTTTTTCAGATTCACATTATCTAACTTGCCGAATGCAGAACTGTACAGAGGCCAACAGGAATCAACCTTTTCCAGGCTACATTGACCCAGACTCTTTGATTGTTCAGGATCATTATGTGTTTGTTCAGGTATAAAAAAATCCACTTCTGTTGATTGTTTCAGAAACCTTTCTTTTCCTTGTTTCTGTCCCTTTTGCCTGCTTTACACTCCATTAAGAGTCAAAAAGAGAGGATGGCAGGGAGGGAAGGAGGTAGGGAGAGGGGGGAAAATCACTATCTTTTCAACAAAAGGATAATTACTGAGTGTGGAATCTTCTATACTAACAGAATAGTCATGAGTTTCTTTGGGCTGTGTCCGGAGGGTCTTATCAACATGGGGTCGTGAAGGCGTCGCCTGGAGTAGTGAGATTGTCTCTAGGATGATACACAGTATGATCTGTCCCCCACACCTGCATTCCAAAGAAGCTTCCAGTTATCAAAGGGACTGAACAAATATGTCAGTCTCTTTCTATCTGGGAAAGGGTCAGCCAATCAGCCCCCTCCCCAATACTCACCTTAAAAGTGGAGAAGCAGGAATGGGAAGGGAAGCTTCCGGGTGGCTGGAGATACTGGGAGGCAGAGGCCAGGGGGAGAGTAATCAGTTTTTATTGTCATGAACCAACTGTGATTAGAATAAAGACACTTAAGAGCAGATGTATTCAGCCAGGTTTTTCACCCCCAAGAGAGTGGAGAACAGTTTAAGAAGCTGACGTTTCCTGAGTTGTTAGTAGAGACAAGAAGCAAATATGCTGCACTGCTTTTCAGCATTCAAGGAAAAATTTAAGCTTGTTTGGACAATGCATTTAAAAACTCAGTTACCGCCTTCCATGTTAAAAATGACAAAGGTACAATTACTAAATAGCTTATACGTATATATAAAAGTATACATATATAAAGACCCATTCTAGACAGTATTACATTTATTTCGACAAGAAATTGTGATTTAGAATATTTAATTACATGCTTTGAGGATGCAATTTGTTTAAATGCCCACCAGCCTGTGTACTTTTAAAATGTTTCACATATGATCACACACACACACACACACACACACACACACACCATTTCTTTTTTTTTTTTTTTTGAGACGGAGTCTCGCTCTGTCACCCAGGCTGGAGTGCAGTGGCGCAATCTCGGCTCACTGCAAGCTCCGCCTCCCAGGTTCACGCCATTCTCCTGCCTCAGCCTCTCCGAGTAGCTGGGACTACAGGCGCCCGCCACCACGCCCGGCTAATTTTTTTTTTTGTATTTTTTTAGTAGAGACGGGGTTTCACCGTGGTCTCGATCTCCTGGCCTCGTGATCCGCCCGCCTCGGCCTCCCAAAGTGCTGGGATTACAAGCGTGAGCCACCGCGCCCGGCCACCATTTCTTTATTCTTCAGGGAAATTAGTAATTAATACTCTGACAATTTCAGCATCAAGTTGTCAAGGGACGTTCGAATAGTTACACGTATTGGTTCTGTCTATAATAATTCATTTCTGTATCAGTGCTGCTCCCAGGAACCTTTTCTGGTTTCTAATAACAGTTTGTGATCCACATCTATGACTTACAAATGAGAATCAATTCTGCATTTGGAATTTCATACAGTCTTTACCCATGCCACCATGAACATCCTGTAACCCCTCACTAGACCTAAGAGGTGATCTGGCCACATGACGGTGAAGGTGATCTTTCCAAGTCACATTCCTAATGTGATGAACACGCACATTTATTGACATTCTGAGTATGCAAACTCCAGCTGTCATTGAAACTCCAGGCATTTAGAGGGGTTAAGAGTGGCTGTGAAGGAGAGAGTGAGAGAGACTGGTGGTGGTGCCCTGGACACTGTACCTGCAGGTTGCTCATACGCTGGCTGGAGACCACACCTGCCCTCTCTACCTGCCCTCTGTACCTTCCTGCCCTCTCTCACACCCACCAGGATTCATTGGGCTGCATGCTTTGGACAAGACTTTGGGGGAACTGGCTGTGGTGGCACCTGCTTGTAGTCTCAGCTCCTGGGGAGGATCACTCGAGCCCAGGACTTGAAGGGTGCAGTGAGCTATGATTGTGCCACTGCACTCTAGCCTTGGGCAATAGAGTGAGATTTAGCTTTAAAAAATTTTTTAAAAGGCTGGGCACAGTGGCTCATGCCTGTAATCCCAGCACTTTGGGAGGCCGAGGCAGGCGGATCACCTGAGGTTAGGAGTTCAAGACCAGCTTGGGCAACATGGTGAAACCCCCCATCTCTACTAAAAGAATACAAAACATAGCCAGGTGTGGTGGCAAGGGCTTGTAATCTCAGATACTCGGGAGGCTGAGGCAGGAGAATCACTTGAACCTGGGAAGAGGAGGTTGCAGTGAGCCGAGATGGTGCCATTGCACTCCAGCCTGGGTAACAGCAGTGAAACTTCATCTCGAAAAAAAAAAAAAAAACGAAATTAAATAGAAGAGACCTAGATTGAATTTGGACACCAATCCCAATCCTAGCCTGGTTTTCTGTCTAATATGCCAGCACTCCTGTCTGTGCCATGTGCCCATAATCATCAGTGTAACACCATCAAACTGGAATTCAGTGCCCAGAGATGTGAGCCTCCAGCTCTGCCACTGTTTGACTTGGGCCATTTCATTCTGATATGGCACAGGGACCTATCTGTAGGGTCATAGACTTGGGTCTAGAGACCTGGGCTGGTGATGGCAATCCAGCCAACATACCCCAAGGTTAGTATCATTTGAAAAAAATAACTCAAAATTTTTCTGGCATCTGAGCCACAGTGCAAATTTAAGAATTGTATTTTTGTCCAGTAGGTTCAGTTTGGGCCTCTGACCAGCTCACATACTCTTTATCAGTTGTGTTTGAACTGAATGCCAATTCTTTACACTTGTCCGCAATAGACATTAATGCCATTTGTTGTGTTGGAAGCTACCTCCTTCCATTCAGGTGGCTGTTCTGTGACCTGTGCCTGTTATAGTAGCTTGAGCTTCTCACAATCTTGTTTTTATGATCCAGCTGACATCAGGAGGGCGGCCACATTACTACGTGTCCTACCGAAGGAATGCGTTTGCCCAAATGAAGCTTCCGAAATATGCTTTGCCCAAGGTATGGCCTAAATCACTTTCTTCATTTCACTCTTGACTCTCATTCGCAGAAGCCAGCCTCCATCCCTTTCCCAAGGGCTCTTTCAGCCTCTCATAGTCATGTTTTCTTTACATCTCTCATCTCTGTTTCCCAAGTTTGCTCCGCCTTACTGTCTCTTTGGTCAGTCTTACTACCCTCCTCTTGTTTCCTCCCTTCCTTTCTTTCTTTCTTCTCTGTCTCTGGGATTGTTGCTATAGGAACATTCATATGAATTTTAAGAATTGATTTGCTTTTCAATAGTAAAGATTTTCAAGCCATATGTATTTGTTTTCTAACAAGACAGAAAATATTTTTTTGATGTGTTACGTATCAGTGCAACAGCTGCGATCCATTTCTGTCCCGTTTGAGTATCAGTTGTTTACTGAGCGGTGATGCCGTGACGTGGCACCAGTTTGCTTTCTCTCTCAGCCAGTCAGCGCCCTGTAAACTTGTGAGACTGGATGTCTTTAGAATTCTGAGGCGCAGCTAATTTTTTAGACTTCCCCAAAGGTTGGTTCCCTCAACTGTTGACATCCCCAGGCTGTCCTTCCAGAAGTGCTGAAGAACTGCGTTAATATGGAGCGCCACCTAGTGGAGGTCAAACTGACTCGGGAGCTCACAGCTGTGTATTTGCGATCTTGCTGCCATCGTGATGTATTTGAAGTGACTAGGAACTGTAAATGTATTGTGCCTTAATCTTAGAGTAAGGGAGATGTATTTGAAGCCTTCGGGTTGCACAAAGAACATACATAACTTTTTTTTTTTTTTGAGTTTCCATGCCTCTTTCTCTTATATTTTCATCCGTGACTTTGTCGTATGTTGTCTTGAACCAACACCAGATAGCTGCCCAGGAAGTTATATAATAGACATAACACAAGGGCACAGCAGGCCTCCTCTCCCGGGAGGGCCAGTGTTAACAGATTGTTCTGGTTTCTCCAGGATGAATTCTCTTTCTTGGCTACCACCCTTCCCTCACCCTAACATAGTGAAAAGTGGGCTGTAAGCCTCAGCCCATTAGAGGTAGTAACACACTGAGTTGCACTGTTAACTCGAAGGAACTATAGCTATGTTCATAGTTGTTATTTTCAGCTGCTGAGAGGTTAATGACTGTGGTAATTATCCAGAACTGTATGTATGTCTGTGTCTGGATACATTTAAGTTCTTGTTGTTCTTGATTTGGCTTAAGTGTTTGGTTTTTTTTTTTCCAATAAGACAAGAATTTACAACATTTAAATTGTGCCTTAGATAAGAATTGGATAACATCACTATGTAAAAGGAAAACTGAGTGTTGTTCAAATTGCCTCTGATAATCTCTTAGAAAGGTCTGTCAGAGAAATGAACATGTTAACTCAATAAATACAACAGAGCCGGGTTTTGTTTTGTTTTGTTTTCCTCTTTAGCATTGAAATAAATTGTTGTTTCTTTGATTGACTAATAAATGAAGTAGTTGACTTGCAGGATTTGCACCTTAAAAAAAGAATTATCTTCAATACGATGACATGCTGCTGTTGTTCAAGAGGGATGTGGAAATGGAGACCATATCCTCATCTTATGCGCACTCTTGGGAATAAACTGTTTTTTGTTTTTGTTTTGTTTTGTTTTGTTTTTGAGACAGAATCTCGCTCTGTCACCCAGGCTGGAGTGCAGTGGCACAATCTTGGCTCACTGCAACCTCCGCCTCCCAGGTTCAAGCGATTCTCCTGCCTCAGCCTCCCGAGTAGCTGGGACTACAGGCACGTGCCACCAAGCCTGGCTGATTTTTGTATTTTTAGTAGAGACAAGGTTTCACCATATTGGTCAGGCTGGTCTTGAGCACCTGACCTCGTGATCCGCCTGCCTCAGCCTCCCAAAGTGGTGGGATTACAGGCGTGAACCACCGCGCCCGGCCGGGAATAAACTCTTTAAGTGACATAAGTTTTGGTTGAAATCAAATGCTATTTGCAGCATAATTGAGGCTAGAACTTAAGTCTCCTGACTCTCAAGGTAGTATTTTTTTATATTATACTTACTTACCTTGAAGGTAAATTAATAGCTTCTGTTATTAAAACATAGTATCACCACCCCTCAAAATTCCATATACTCTCAGGGGCATTAAGAAGAAAATCCCATTGACTTAAGGAGCCCCAGAAATCATAGTTTAAAATCAAAGAAACGTTTGTAGACTCATTGCTGGAGGTTTGGGAAACAGATACTTTGCATTGCTTGTTCATAGCCATCACACAGATCACTGCTGACAGTTGCCCCCAGTGGCATCTAGCCAATATGGAAGGAAAAAGTTTTACTTTGAACCCAAATTTGCATCTGTCTTCTTCCTCCTATTCTCCCAGAAGAGCACGTTCCATTACTCAGTCCTATCTGGGTTCTGAGGGTAGAACTCAGTGATTAATTTAGCTTGTTCCTAGAAAAAATAGGGGCTAATACAGCAAATGAATGTATTATTTGGTCCAGGTGGGTGTTTATTATTTAAGGCAATGAGATTCTTTATTACAATCCCATTATACCTTCAAAAAGAAACCCCAGCTTGGGTGGAATGATCTGCGACAAAGGTGCGTATATTTCATGGCCTGTCAGGGCTGGTGCAACTGGAAATGAACAAAGCTTCATGCCGACCAAAGGAATCGAGACAAACCAGTATATTTATGCGCAATTTTCTTTAATCACCCACTACCGTTGTATCAGCTCCTGAAAGATCATAGTCACCCTGAGCTGTGCTCAAAAAAATATTTAATAATATAATAGTAAAGAATGACAGTGGGTAGGGAGATTTTAATATTGCCATTGCCATTAAGAGCATGTGGCCCTCCAGACAGGGAAATGTAGTGAGTTTTCCTTTCTTTAACTTGCTGGGAACCCATTCAGAGCTACTCAAGTGAGACAAATGAGGCAATACATACGAAAGTGCTTTCAGCATTTTGGAGGACAGATACTCTATAAAAGCAAGGTAATATTATTATTAGTATGGATCTAGTTGTCTCCGTGGTGGAAGATCGATGTGGACCAGGATGCAGGTGATGTGAAGGCTGCTTGATTTGCAGCAGGAGACCTGGATTAGGGACCCAGATCTGTCACTAACTTGCTTTGAAACCTTGGGCTGGTTTGTCAATGTCTCTTTTCTTTATTTTTTTTTTTTTTAAATAAGGAGCTCAGATTCACAACAATATTTTCTCATATGTGTTACTTAGAATAAAATGTCCTTCGTAATCCTTCCTGAGAATTTGGTTGTGTGGTCAAATATGTCTGAAAAAAGGAATAAACTTCATTCTGTGTTTCTTGCCTAGAGAGTAACAGTAGCTCACTGGTATGTTGAAGGTTTAGAACGTCCAATGAACAAGAAAGCTCTTTAATTCACCATTAATTAATATGTTTTACCAAAGGATCCCTTCCTCCTTTTTAAGTCTACTAAAATCCTAACAACATTGCTGTCCTACAGAGCAGACTTTAGAAAATGCTTCAATACAAAATCTGTAAGATCACGCCTTGCTCTCAGATTCTGTGATTCGGTTAAAGCATTCAACATAAAGTGCCACGTTGGGAGAAAAAGCACATTTCTCCCAATAGAAACAGGATTTAAGGAAGGAGAAAAAAGAAAGATGATATATAAATATTTTAAACTTTTCAATTAAAATATTTAAGACCAATATCATTTGAAAATGGCTGTTCAACATAATTATATGAAACAAAGGAAGGATTGGAACTCAGCTCATTTCTAGAGATGGCCATTTTAATCTGTTATCATTGTGTGACTACTTCTCTAAGTGACCTAGACCACAATATTTGATACACCTGTGTTTTCCTATCCAAATCTATAAAATAAAGTCTTGGGAGAAGTGGCCGGTATAGGTGATGCACTTTACTCTTCCAGCCTAGGATTATTTAATCAAATGTCTATTGTGAGAAACTCAGAGGTTCACCAGTGCAGAAATTCACTGTAAATCACAGAAGTGGGAATTAGCTATGTGGGGGTCAGATTATTGTTGAGATATTTTAACTTGGCTTCAGGGATTATGCTGCATCTTACTGACAAAGAAGGGAAGATGAATTGGGAGTAGTTGTTTGATGCTTCTCAAGGCCAAGGTAAGGATTTAGGTCTTTGCCCTATAGGATGGGGAGCCATGGAAGGTTTGGTTGTCAATGCAGGAACAGCTCTGGAGCTAATTTCCACAGACAAGTCTCTCCATTAGAAAGAAACCAAACACTTGGGTATAGCTTCTCCTGGTTCAAAGAATTTTAAATTTTATTTTAAACAATAACAACAAAAACACTTGGATGAACCACTTCTTGTCGTGTATATAGTTAGGACTTGAGTATTTGCGATAAACAGAAAGGTCAAATGAACCTGGATTAATCAACAAAAGGGATGTAAGAGTTCACTTAACTGAGAGTAGCTAACATACCTAGAGCATATGCTAAGTGCCAGGCACTATTAGGAGTGCTTAACACTGATTAACTGATTTCATCCTCACCACTCCATGGGGGACCTACTATCCTTGTCTCTGTTTTGCAGATTGAAATTATGAGACACAGAGTTTCATTCACATGGCTAAGTTATAGAGCCAAGATTTGAGCTCAAGTAGTTTTACTCCAAAGTCCATGCTTCAGCCACTTTGCTAGACTGTCTTCTTTAACTGAAAAGTCTGACAGTGGGATGGGCTTCTTAAAGGTCCACATTTAGGGACCAAAGAATGTCACAGGATTGGGTCATCTCTCTCCATCCGCTGACCCTGTTTTCATCAGGATTAGTTTCATCCTTTACCTCTAAGATATGTCTCCAGCATATCTGGAATTTTCTTTTTTATTCTTACTGCTTACAAACCAATAGTGAGATACTAATTTTGTCTCTCCCTAATAACTCTGCAGTCATTCTAGGAACATGTCATATTGACTTTATGTGGGCCACCTGCCCATCACCTATTCAGTTGCTGTTGCCAGAGAAATGGAATATTCTGAATGCCAGTTCTAAAAGCTCATTTCTTGTGCTGCTGATAGAAGAAAGTAGAAAAAAGTTTAGATTTAATATAGAAATATATCTGAGAGGGATGAGGCTGTTTTTCAAAAAACATCAATCATACAGTTGGACCTGTGTCTCCTCAGGTTCTGCATCAGATTGAAAATATTAAAAAAATACAAAGTAATACAAATTAAATAAATGATACAACTACTTACATAGCCTTTACATTGTATTAGGTATTGTAAGTAATCCAGAGATGATTTAAAGTGTACAGGAGGATGTGCGTAGGTTACATGCAAATATTACGCCACTTTATATAAGGAACTTGAGTTTCTGTGGATTTTGGTATCTGAGAACAATTGTGGAACCAATCCCCCTGCAGATACCTAAAGAGAGCAATAATTACCAGGAGAAACGTAAATAGACATTCAACGGATAGAAGCACTCATTAAATTAATGGGCAGGATTCATTTTTTGACCTATCCACTTGGGGTTCTTTCTACAAAAATGTTACCAAACTTGAGTATGTCATATGGAGCCTGAGTAGAGGTGAGGAATATAACGCCCTTTGGATATGGACTTCTCCCTCTGGGATCACGAGTTTAAAGAGGATAGGGAGTCTTGTTCCTACACATCTAGAGCAGAGTCAGAGCTGAAATGCTGCTTGATTGAGAACATGGGCATATCTGACAATGAGAAATTTAGGTTAGTAGTTAGGTAGAATTTCCCCGCACTGGAATTGTTAACAGGAAGATTGTCAGATCTCCTAAAATAGAGTATGGTGCATGTGGAAAGATTAGAGTACTAAGTGATGCCAAAAACAAGAATTGTTCTACGTTGTTCTTCTACCTTTGTGGTTATATGCAATCTTTGTTTTTATTTGTTTATTTTGGTTACTTAGCTTTAATTTTTTACTTTGGAAGTTGTTTTATGTCTACTATCTTGGGCAAAGAGTAAAATGCAGGCAAGAACATATGAACAGACATCCCCTAAAGAAGAAAGCAGGCCTTAGTCTGAGTCAGCAAGCTTTGGACTGTGGTAGCTTCCACTGTACTTCTCTAGAGTTATGAATGGGGGAAAAAGAATTTGAAATTCCCACCCCGGGGGCATTTGCTCACTGCCTCCATGCTACCTTTGCTTTAATTCTATCTTCCAGGACAACCAGGCTCTGAAAACATCATCAGTTATGCAGACTATCTTTTACCCTTTTTCACTGGAGGATTCCTGCAGAACCTCTCCGTTCAGATTTTGATAAGCAGCTAAGTCTTTGAACACACTAACGTGAGGATTAGTACTTTGGGTTTCTCTAGTGAAAGTTTTCTTAGGGCTGAGGGTAGAGGAGACTGGCTGGGGGTTGCTGAATTCGGGCAGTGCTTTTCAAACTTTAATATGCATGGTAATTATTGAGCAATCTTATTAAATGCAGATTTCGATTCACCAGGTGAGGCCCAAGGTTCTATATGTTTTAATAAGCTTCCAGGTGATGTCCTTGCTGCTGGTCCATGAGCCATGCTGAGAGTTGCAGGGTTTGTCTATTTTCTCTCTGTTCCTCCAGCTTTTCCTCATATCTACCCCATATAGGCCTTCTGAGCAAGTATCATATTTGTGCTTGGCAAAAATATCAGGATGCTTGATTCTCCAAATCATACATATTTAAGAAAGTATTTTTCAAATTATGTAATGAGGCAATTAAAACTGATCTATCAAACATCCCTCCATCCTATTTTCTCACGACCTTATTGCCTAACCCCACAAGTGACAAAGGAAATATATGATTAATGCTTAACTAATTATTATTTCTCATATATGCAAAAGGAAGCTATCTTCCATTAAAGTGCTCATTCTGATATTCCTCATCTGATTCCACACTCTTTGGCTGCCTGCCAGGTTAATGTATAAAACTCTTTTTCCCTCTTCACAATCTTGTGTCTTTTCACAGGACATGCATGTTATCAGCACTGATGAGAATCAGGTGTTCGCAGCGGTCCAAGAATGGAACCAGAATGACACGTACAACCTCTACATCTCAGACACACGTGGTGTGTACTTCACCCTGGCCTTGGAGAATGTCCAGAGCAGCAGAGGCCCTGAGGGCAACATCATGATCGACCTCTATGAGGTATGTCACGAGGCATATGTGGTCCTAAACCACAACAGTGCCCAACTGGCGGATGGAAGCCCCGCACAGACTCTTTTCCTGGTCATTTTAATACAGTTCCTTATGTGGCCTCATTTCTCTTGGGAGATGGAGAGATTTGCAGAACATTTTTATTAGTTAATTTGCAATCCACAGAAGATCTCTGGGGGATTCTGGGAGGGATTCTTTTTTGACAAACTCCATAGGACGTGAAGGCTTAGCACACTTGCGGAATGTCTGGGGAGGCAGTCAGTTACAGGGTTTGATGAGAGTGGTCTGCATGTGATGTTTGGACATAGTTCTGAAAGGCAGACAGGGCTGTGAGTAAAGGGATGGTGGATGGCACTCCCTTTTCTCTCAGAAGAAAGAATGAAGGGGATAAGATCTCCTGCATCCAGTCAGAAGATACTCCATTTGGACTTGAAGACCTTTCTGGTTAAATAAGCTCCCTTGGCTAATGGCCTTTTTCTCACAGGGCCAGAGAATGAGATAAGATTAACAGGTGCTTGTCTCCCAAATCCAGAAAAATAAAATAAACAACTACAGCAACAAGAACAGAGCTTTGCAGAGTCTTTGTTTCTCAAAATGGCCAAGATTCAAAAGAAAATCATGTATGTTGGATTGGTTGGCTTTCATGATAAATACCAATGCTTTAATTGCCATTGAAGGCACAGTTAGCTAAAAAGAAAACTGCTGCTTTGGGATGGATTTTAGCCATTCGTCAGTCTTATCATGAGCTAGGAAAGATTTATAATAGGTTATAATAAGCCATTTGAAAACATTCAGAATTTGGGAAGTGCAACAATATACCTATATTCTATCTGAAAAAAATCTAAAATGGATTCAGATATGTACAGTCATAATGACACTGTCATTTAGTTGAGAATAAGTGCAGTGAGTCAAGAGGTTGTTTGTCTAAGAAGTAAGGGTATATCTAGTATGAAAGAAACTAAGTTCACTTAAGAAATTTTAACCTATCATTCTAACTCCTTTCAATGTGTTCTGTCTTCCTTCTCCTTCAGAGGTTCTTAGTGATTTTCTTCTAGTATCTAAACTTCTATGTATGTATAAAAGCGTATTAGTAAACTGTATGCCAAATTTAGAGCCCAGGTATTTGTAATAGAAATTATGGCAGACTAGCATAGGGTCTAGTTTATGTGTATATGTTTAGAAAAAATGCACTGCAAACTTTTTCATACTTTCCTAAGTTTTTCCACTTCTTCTCCTGCCCATGTTTCAGGTAAATACAGTATCATGTACGACAGCCTCAAACTGTATTCTAGAAGAAATTTACATATTGTGATGTTTTAGTTTCAACTTCATGTTGAATAAAATTTAATTTAGAGTACAGATTTTGGATTTAGGTTGCCTGTGCTTAAATACTAGCGATGCCACTTCTATGTATTCCTTGAGACAAATCCAGTAATTTCTGAGCCACAGTTTCCTTGCTTAAAATATGAAGATAAACATGATACCTACTAGATATGATTTTTCTGAGGATTAAATGAGTTAATCCTTTCAAAGCACGGAGCACAGGGCTTAAAACACAATAATGCTCAACAAATCATAGATAGTATCATTAATATTATGTTCCAGTGTGTTCAAGCACCACTACATAGCCTTAACATCTACCTGCATTGTTTAAATGCCCAAAATATTTATATTATTTTGGATTCCTACATCTTCCCATATTGCAATTAGTGCAGCCATATGACATTCTTTATACCAAGTAGTTGTCTTTTTGTTTGTTTGTTTGTTTTGAGATGGAGTCTCACTCTGTCACCCAGGCTGGAGTGCAGTGGCGCGATCTCGGTTCACTGTAACTTCCGCCTCCTGGGTTCAAACTATTGTCCTGCCTCAGCCTCCCGAGTAGCTGGGACTCCCACCACCATGCCCAGGTAATTTCTGTATTTTTAGTAGAGACGGGGTTTCACCATATTGGCCAGGCTGATCTCGAACTCCTGACCTTGTGATCCGCCCGCCTCGGCCTCCCAAAGTGCTGGGATTATGGCCTATACCAAGTAGTTGTCTTCTCATAAACAGGTGTAAATTACCACATTTCTCTTTTCATTTGTAAATAGATTATAAACATTTTAACTTGAAGTATGTTTTGTTGAAATGCCATGCATTTTCTTGCCTTGACTGAACACTTAAAATGGAAGGATTCTTGCTGTGAGCATCCACTGGCATGAAGTCAAAGCAACTGCCCAAGCTTAATCCCCAGTTTTCTTTCCTGGCCCTCATTCTATCCTTAGTCTCCCAAAAACATATTCTGACTTTCAGGTTCCATTTTCTCCTTCCTGATTATCCTCTTCTCTCTTTTTGAGTCAACATGGAATTGATCCTCTGGATAAATTTTGTTTCCTGCCAGAAATGAAACCATTTTAATTGGTGCCTTGATGATGAAAAAATAACAAATTTAAACAGGAATGACTTTGCAATGTCTTATTATTTGCAGCTATTTTCATGACTAGTTTTCTGAATTCAAACATCGGTAACAGGTATGGAATGAAAAGAGGAAACAAGGCGACCTCTGGACATGCCAAACATTGCTTTGTTAATCTTGTGTTTCCCCTTTGTGCCTCTCTTGCAGTTGACTATCTGTAGGGAAACTGCTGGCTCTTATTATCATCATTTTGAGCAGTGGTGTGACTGTATTATGTAAAGGTGCTCTGCATCCTGGGGCTGGGAGAGAGGAGTCTTTGTTTTATTAGCCTGACAGTTCACAGCAACTTGAATTGAAATTGATGTGATCAGAACGGCAGTGCCGTATCTGCTGATTACCTAGATAGAAAGAATATTGGCTGACACGGAGCCTGGCACAAATGTTCCCTTAAATCTGATTGTTCTGGCTAGCAGGAAGCTGAAAGCCATCCAGCATGAATTTCCCAGTAGAATTGCAATGAATGATGAGAGTTTAGAGATAAATGAGAAGTAAGAAAATCCATAAATGAATTACTAAGGAGCAAAGATGAGCAACACATGAGGTGGGGGTTACAGAGATAGCATACATGGAGTGCATGTCTGCTCACATTTAGGGTGAGTGAAGAAGATGGCCTTTGTTCTTTGTTTGTTTGCTTCTGCATGCCAATTATGTGCTATTCCTGCATTTGTGAGCTCTTCAGGCTATTTTAGCAGAGGTGAATTGTATAATGTATAAACATGTAGATCTGTGTATCAAGGATGTGCATTGCTGATGGGTCTTTGTAAAAAATGCAGAAGGAAGCACTGTGCTTATTAAAATTAAGCATTTTGTTTGCAAATACATTGGAACCTGGCTACAGATTCTGTGTTCTCTACCCTAGAACTATGTGTATGTGTGGAATGAGAGAGAGAAATGCTGGAGACAAAGTGTTGAGGGTACAGCTTGTATGGTTTAGTTACTGAAATATCAGAATTTTCCACCAATGTCAATTGGACTCCATTCAAGAGAGCCAAGAAATGAGAGCTAGGAAAGTTGGCCTCGGAGCAAAAATACTAGAAATGACTTTTGTTGCTATCATTAATAATGGCTAATATTTTGGGCCACTTTGTGCCAGGCGTGGTGTAAAGAACCTTCCATACTGTCTCATTCAATACATACATTAACTTTATGAGGTAGGGACTGTTGTCACTTTCACTTCAAATATGAGTAAATGGAGGCAGAGAGAATACAGCAACTTTTGCAAGACCCCATAGATGGTAAGTGGCAGAGTTAGGACCTAAACCCTAGAGTGTGCAAACTCTCAACTGTAGACTGTCACATTTTCCCTGAAGGATCAGCATCTGGGCTTGTATTTGGTTGTGGAAGAGTGATAGCATTAAGACTGAAGAACATAGAAGGGCAGGGTAAATAGGGTTAGACTTTGCATACCAGTGGAAAACAGAAGACTGGAAGAAGAAAATGATCTGGGGAAAAGTCAGTGTAAAGAGAATCAGAAGTTTGATTGCCTGAGACCAATCTATGCAGCACCTTTAGTACCAAGTCCTTAGTTATAGCTAAGTTCAGGCCATATTTACACATGGCTCACAGTCTTGTCGGGTGGACATATTTGTGTAAGAAAAGCCTGGAAACAAGTGTCCTAAAACTCCATCACACCTGAATAGAATGAATGGTCCAGTGCATCGTGTGCATCATGCAGTGCATCAGACTGCATGTCTGATGGTGGCCAGAGCAAAAAAAATGTGCTGAGTGTCTGTGAGAAGAGTGATGCCTGATGTCTTTGTGTAGTGTGGATGATGAGAGGGAGCCTGACAGGTTTGGATGATACCTTCTCTCCTTTGGGAAGGGAATATTAATTAATGATGATGAAGAGCACTTTGGCTTAATAGACAATGACAGTTCACCCCAGCTGAGTGCAAAGGGTTGTGTTGGGAGTGAAGCCACCTGGCTGACAAATACAGAATACACAAGAATGTGTGCATACATGAGTGAGCCCTGGTCGGTGTCATGAAGGACAGCCAGTGACCAGGGCATGTTCTGTTACACACAGTGTCTTCTGTACATTATGAATACCCTCTCTTTGAAAGAGAAAACTCAACGGTTATGATAATATAGCATACACCTTGATTTCTTGGAGAAAGACTGCCTCTTACAATCTAGGTTAGGAGGTAGAGAAGAAAAATGCTCTCCTATTGAAGATACATTTATTACAGGATATTGAATGTACTATTGGCCAGGTGCAGTGGCTCATGCTTGTAATCCCAGCACTTTAGGCGGCGGAGGCAGAAGAATGACCAGAGGCTAAGTGTTTAAGACCAGCCTGGCCAACATGGCAAAACCATCTCTACTTAAAAATACAGAAATTAGCTGGGTGTGGTGAAGTCCCAGCTACTTGGGAGGCTGAGGCAGGAGAATCACTTGAACCTGTGAGGTGGAGGTTGCAGTGAGCCGAGATGGTGCTAGCCTGGGTGACAGAGCAAGACTCCTCCTCAAAATAATAATAATAATAATAATAATAATAATAATAGTAATAATAATAAAATAAAAGAATGTGCTGTTATTTCAGGCTACTGTCTCTTGAGGAGGAGAGTGCTGTTTGAGGAGGGGAGTGCTCTTTGGTTGGGGCAACAGAGAAGGAAAGAACATTTAGGTTTTTCTTGGCCAATAGGTTCCCTGATTGTGAAGGCACCCCGGCCTCATGTTTATCCTTCCTGCTGTCCTCTCTTGAGAAAAAAATCTCATCCGCAAAGCCCAAAGAAATTGTGGCCATGAATATGTTCTCTTTCTTGCCGCAGTTGTTGTGTCATCGTTTGAATTTTTTTTCAAATTTTGGCACTTAGGATTTGTAATTTAAGTCTGAGACTGAGAGGGTGGTAGTATTCATCTTTTAGTCAGCATTAAAGGCAGAAATAAGCAAAAACTCTTGCACAGGAGTCTTCCCAACTTAGCCTCTGCATGGAGCTTACAAAAGGTTTTCTTACACAAATACATAAGTTCCTTTGAATTGATTTATAATAAAGAGCATAAGGAGTACTAGAGATATTTATGGGAAGACTGATTCCCATAAGAACAGATCAGAACTATCCAGAAAGTAAACCTAAAAAGCAGGGGAGATACCTGCGTTTTTTTTCTTCAAGTCACCAAAGACACACAAATTCCCAGCACCTAGCACGTTTTAACTCTCAAAAAAGATAGCTGTTGAGATCTTCTACGTATTATATCTGCAAGTGCCTAGAAGATCATATGATACGTAGTAGATGCTCAGAAAATATTTGTTAAATGACTAGAGTAAATGTACTAATGACTGAATAAAATACAATTTCTTTGAGTAGAACATTCTGATACGATATTTCTCTCAGGCCACTCTAGGATGAGAGAGAAGTTCGAAGAGACAGTACAGCCACAGGCCTAAGGGTGTAGACTCTGTAGTTAGACAGACTGACTTGGAGTCCAGATCTAAGATTCTCCAGTGGGATGACCTTAGGCAAGTGATTAGCCACGTCTGAACTTCAGTTTTCTCTTCTGTAAAATGAAGATAATATGAATTCTAAAGCATGCAGAGATTCACAAGTTCATGTTTGCAAAGCCTTTCACGTACAGGTTGAGTATACCTTATCTGAAATGCTTGGGACCAGTAGGGTTTCAGATTTTAGATATTTTTGGATTTTGGAATATTTGCATATATATAATGAGATATATTGGAACTGGGACCCAAGTGTACACACAGGATTAATTTATGTTTCATATATACCTTATCACATAGCCTAAAGGTAATTTTAAACAAGTTTAATAATTTTGTGCATGAAGCAGTTTTTTTGTATTCTAGAAATTTATTTTTTATTTTTTATTGGTACATAATAGGCACACATTTTCAGGGTATATATAATAATTTAATACATTTATATAATTAGTAAATAACATATTAGTATACTTGAGATTATTCATCACCTTAAATATTTTTCTTTTCTTTAGAGTTTTGATTATGTTTTGACTGTGACCCATCACATATGATTAGGTGTAGAATGTTTCACTTATAGCATCATGTCAGTGCTTAAAACATTCCAAGTTTTGGAGCATTTTGGATTTTTGGATTAGGGATGTTCAACCTCTGGTACCTGAAATTTAATTATCAATAAGTTTGGGTTGCCATTATTATTATATCTTTCCTTTAAAACAGCTTTATTAAGATATAAGTCACATATCATACAGTTTGCCCACTTAAAATGTAAAATCCAATGGTTTCTAGTATGTTCACAGAGCTGCACAGCCACCACCACAATTTTAGGTTATTTTCATCGTCCAGTACAGAAGCTCTACAACCATTAGTAGTCATTCCCCATTTCTCCTCCTCGCATCTTCTCCCCAGTCGTGGTTACCAGAGGCTTGGGTGTTGTACCTTCTAATGCAGAACTCTTACTGCCTATTTCAGTAGGAACAAAAACAGGGGCTGGCACAGTGGCTCACACCTGTAATCCCAGCACTTTGGGAGGCCAAGGCAGGTGGCTTGCTTGAGCCGAGGAGTTTGAAACCAGCCTGGGCAATGTGACAAAACCCTGTCTCTACCAAAAACAAAAGAAAACAAACAAACAAAAAACCCCCAAATTAGCTGGGCATGGTGGTGTGCAACGTTGCACACCACCATGCCCAGCTAATTTGGGGGTTTTTTGTTTGTTTGTTTTCTTTTGTTTTTGGTAGAGACAGGGTTTTGTCACATTGCCCAGGCTGGTTTCAAACTCCTCGGCTCAAGCAAGCCACCTGCCTTGGCCTCCCAAAGTGCTGGGATTACAGGTGTGAGCCACTGCGCCAGCCCCTGTTTTTGTTCCTACTGAAATAGGCAGTAAGAGTTCTGCATTAGAAGGTACAACACCCAAGCCTCTGGTAACCACGACTGGGGAGAAGATGCGAGGAGGAGAAATGGGGAATGACCCTACCCCATTCCTCAGCTCCACTCTATTCCATAAATATGCATGCAGTGTGGCTACAGAGAGATTATCTAGAAACATAAACATGACCCCTCATCCTCAGTGGAACCTCAGACCTTACAGTCACACAAAGAGAGACATATACTACATGCATAGACAGGTACACACATGTACACCCACACACAGTCCACATTTGGGGCACTAATGCTTGGTATTAGTTCCCTTGATATCCAGAGTCCTACAGTGAGAGGGTAGAGGTTCCAAGAAACATAAGATGAGACCTTAGAATAGAGCACTGGAAGAAAGTGGCTCGTGCGTTCCTAGGGGTTTCCGTGAGACACACAGAAAGACGGATTTCTGAAGCTCAGAGTGAAAGGAACAGTGAATAGCACGAAAACCTAAGACTAGGACTGACTACCTTTGCAGACCAGGCCAAAGCAGCAAAAGAAAACAACAAAACAAAAACTCTACCTTAAATGGATAAAGTGCCTTGGCTGCAAGAGCAAAATAAGCAATAAGCAGACCCTCTCCAGCTCTGTCCCCTGTTGATACACATTCTCTTTACTTTGCTAAGTTTTTATTCCTCAAGATAAACCTGAAGGCCAAGCTGCCAGAGATGAATTACAAAGCGCAGCTCTTTGCTCAAGTGGCATTTGATAATGCCAAGCAGTCGGGGGCCAATAAAGTCACCACTTCTGCAAATCAAATGAACCAGCTCCCAAACATGCATAACCCTGCGCTGGCACCCTTGCCAGAAGAGGGAGAGGGCAGGAAGGAAAATGGGCAATGAAACTACTGGAGTAGGTAAGATTTTTATTCCTTCTGCCCTTATTGTCACCCTTTAGAGGGTTGAATGGCTAAGACAGGGTCATTTGTCATTTCTGGGAATGATATAGAGGAAAGACCAGTATGACTTTGTGAAATTCTGATTTACGTAATTTAATTTTTTAAAGAACTGGCAGTTTATTCATATTTAAGTATGTAACAGCTTCTTGAACATATGCAAAACCAATATGGAGTTCCCTGGTGGGCAGCCCTTGCAGAGCTGGTGTAGTGAATTACTAAATATTATTTGTAATTAACACACTGCTGTTGGGAGGTAGAGTGCTCCTGGAGCTTATGCCTTCCACATTTGTTGAGGTTAGACAGTGTACAAGAAATTGTTCTGGCTGCTATTGATTGCCCAGAATGCACCTTGTTTCCTGAGTATAATAGTTCAAAATATTCCTCTCCGCAACTCATTTATACCATTTAGTTGTTTAACATGCCTGTTGTTTCAAAAGACTACAAATTTGGCCCAACTATAAATTATCCCAGATGACAGATCAGCAGGTGCACACTAATGAGGTCTGACTGTCAAAAGCAAAGGCAAAATGCGTGTCTTCTATCGATTGAAACCCAACCTCTTAGAATTGACAAATTCAAGCTGTATTTGTTGAAACAATGTTGGAAGTCAGGCAGATCTGGGTGTGAATCTCAACTTTCTGTGATCTCAGTTTCTTCATCTGTAGAATTGGGCTAAAAGCTGCAGGTGCAGGTTTGTAGTGAGTATTGGAGGTTTTGTAAATAAAGTACTGGACATAGTCCTTGGTGTTTGGCAAGGTCTGAAGAGGTGACAGCTATTGCTTCACTGATCTGCTTAAAAATTTTTCGTGTTATAAAGGGCCCAAGTTAAGTAGGTTCAAATATGCTTGTTAGCCTGCTCACTTACTCCGTAGGTGTGTTCCAGAAAGCCACCAAGTCAAAGTGTCTATTTCCTCATCCTCAAAATGTGGCTAATGATAATTATTCCTTGGTTATTCTGAGTATTAAATGAGGTAATGTACATGCAGCATTGGAATGCATTCCTCAACATGTTTCAGTCCTTTTCCTCCCTGCCCTCCAGTTTTCCTGGGTTGTTACAATTGCAAGCGGGGTAAAATATGCATGAATGTGTTTGATAAACTCCAAAACACAAGAAAAATATAATGCACAATTATTTGCTTTTGCAATATTTTGACAACTTACTAATTATTGCTTCTTACCTAACGTATAGAAGAGAGAAGACAATCATATTTTCAGAGCCAAATAATTAATAGCATCTATTTAGGCTGAAAACAACCATGTTATAAAAACAAAGTAGGAGTATTTGATGGTTTAGGGAAACCACCATTTATTTAAATTGAAAAGCTGTCCTCTTAGGTTCAGTGTATTCTGGTGGCTTAACAGAGAGATCTTACACAGAAATAACGCAACAGTAATTGGTTCAGGAGCTTTAACTGACCTCTTTCAACTGCTCATGCCTGCAGATAGCTTGATAATTGAGGTAGGCATTAAGAGCATGAGCTGTGAAGCCAGAGAGTTGTGGGTTAATAATCCCGAGTCTGATACTTACTGTGTGCCCTTGGGCAGTGTGACCTTAGTCAAGTCACTTTGTTTGGATGAGCCTGAGCTTTCTTCATCTGTAAAACAGAATAAACGATACCAAAGAGGAGTGTTTTAAGGATTAAGTGAGATCAAGTATTTGAGACTCTGGGTGCTACGCTAGCATACAATAAAAGTAGCCCCTATTTATTTATTATTACTTACCAAACAAGAGAGCTGAAACCATGAGAATTTATCTCTTGGCAACTGCAGGCTCCTGTCAGCCTATGTTAGGGGTAATAAGAAGCCCCTATCAAACTCTTGTTGTGACCCCCATATGATAAGGATCACCAATCTGTTGTTGTTTGTCCAGTAGCCTGGGAAGTCATTATACCTTGAGCGTCACCTCCTTCCCCCATCGTCAACCCTTCTTTCCTCCAAGACAAGTGCTCTCAGCTGACTCTGACAGCCTTCTTTTCTTTTTTAAAATAAACAAATGTATCCCTTCTCAAATTGATGTATTTTTCAGCCATGTCAATTTTTCCCAGGTAGCAGGGATAAAGGGAATGTTCTTGGCTAACAAGAAGATTGACAACCAAGTGAAGACTTTCATCACGTATAACAAAGGCAGAGACTGGCGTTTGCTGCAGGCGCCGGACACGGATCTAAGGGGGGACCCCGTGCACTGCTTGCTGGTGAGTCTTCATATTGAAGCAGAATGCCTGACACAGTAGAGGGATGGAAATGGATATTTAACAGAAGATGAGGATAGTTCTGAGACTTTTGCTCAGTTGATGAACAAAAGCGAGCGGGGAAGGGTGTGAAGGCAAAGGGTGTAGAAAACTCACAGCATTGCCTAGTGTGATGTGCCAAAGAGATGGGAGAACATGGGCATATTTCTTGTGCCCTTCCAGGATCCTTGGTTCCCACCCAAGCTCTGATGAGGGCCTCAAATGGTAGTTTGAGGGAGAATATCACAGTTTCTATCCCTGGTGAGGATACACACTGAGCAACATACTTTCTCATGAGTAACCTGCTACAGAACTAATGATACATAAATTCAGCTGTAGAGTTGATGAACTGAATGCAGAGTCGTGTAGATGTATTTTCCTGTGGAGATGTTTAATCATATTTTCAGAGGAGTTTATGCCTCAAAAAAGGTAAGAACCACTGATTTGTACCCTTATTGGTATTCTTTATAGTATGTTCTCTTCATTTATGTCTTATTCCGTAAAACTGAAGTTGGCAAACTATAGCCTGTGGGAAAAATATGGCCCACCACTTATTTTTCTAAATAGGGTTTTATTGGAACACAGTCATGCTTATTCATTCATGTATTGTCAATGGCTGCTTTCACTCTACAAAGGCAGAATTGAGCAGTCATGAGAGAGACTGGTGAACAAAGGCCAAGGTATTTATTTTCTGTATCATGAAAAAAAAGCCTGATATTTATTATCTGGCCCTTTACAAAGATTTGCTGACCCCTACTTTAAAGTATGACTTTCTTTTAGTTGCCTTACATTTGAGCAGTATATAGATTAGTATGAATTTATTTATATATTTGATATATGATGGCATCCAAAAGGAGGATCAACGATGAATCCTGCTTTCAAGGAGTTTGCAGTCTACTTGGCTACTTGAATGTGACTAGATTAATAAATGGAAGATTGCAGGGCCACATCTTATTCCTCTTAGTAGCTCTGATGCCTGCCCCAATTTTGGTACCGAGTGAATGCAGAAGGAGGTGAGGAAGAGGCAAATTGCAAATTGCAAACATTATTAATACTATCAATGTCTGTAAAACACTTCAGAAGCTGTGTCTAAATTTACAAAAAGGAGAGCTGATTGTGTAAGCCTAGAGGGAGGACCACTTCATCCGAGTAAGAAGGGTTCGTAGGGGAGGGGTGTGTGTGTGTGTGTATGAACTACACGTATATAGTTATTCACACTCTTCATGCGGTTCTGACTTTGATGTTATCCGCACTCAGCTTGCTTCCTTCCATCCCATAAAGTCTGGACAGTCACTTTGCAGGTTCATCTCTCATAGCTGTAGGTGGGTCACCCTCCTAGTTGAGAAGATGCCAGCAGCCATAGCTTGACCTTATTAGTTGCAGAGGATATCACAGTTGTCACTGTGCATCAGGGAAGCAGTCTAAAATTCAGCCTCCCACTCAGCTTCTATCCTTATTACTGGCAATTTACAGGGGGAAAAAGCCAGTTGTTACAGTAAGTGCACAATGCCTGTGACAGAGTAAGTAAATGTAGCAGCTATTTATTGAATACCTACTCTACACAAGGCACAGTTCGGTGGCATTTTAAAAAACAGGGCCACCTTCCTAGTTCAGCTATAGCCAAGTTGGAGCGTAGTGCTGCTTAACCAAAGATGCATGGGATATGCCAGTTCCTTAAGCTGGTCTCTACTCTGCACTTTGGAGATTAAATGCCTGTGAGAGAGAATTAACCATGTCACCTAAATGGGCTTGCCTGGGGACTCTGGCATCATAAATGAATGATTAAAAATGGCTTTTAAGTGCTTAGCAAGGTATCCCCTGCTTAACCCCCAACCCAGTGTCAGAAACTCTTATTGTTGTATTTCCAAAATATAAATGTGGTATCACCTTACTTCCCCATCACCACTGGGACTGCCCTAATCCAAGCCAGCATTGTTGCTCACCTGATCCACAGTGACAGGCTTCTGACTGGTCCTCCCACTTTTACTTGGCAATCAGTTCTCTAGACAGCAGCCAATGGGACCACTTTTTTAAAGAATCAACTTTATTTTGAGGTAAAATATACATACATACCGATTTTAAGAGTATAGTTCAATGAAGTTTGACAGATATCTATGTATACCGATATAACCATTACTACAATCAAGACAACATTTCCATTGCTCTAAAAAATACCTTTGTGCCTCTTTGCAGTTAGAACCCACACTCTCAGCCCAGCGCAACTAATGATCCACTTTATTTTACTATATATTAGATTGCTGTTTTTTAAAATTGTGTGTAAATGTTATCAACTTGAACTTTTGAAAAATCAGATCATATCCCTTCTTTCCTTAAACCTTCTAATGGCTTCTAATACATGTAGAATAAATAAAAATACTATATCATGAGCGATGAGGCCCCATGTGATCTGGCCCCTGTGTAGTTATCCTCCCTGGTCTCCAGCCTCTCCCTCCTCCCTTTCTTCCTTATATGTAAGGCAGGGTGGAGGAGGGGTGTTTCTTTGTGTACCGTGAACTCACCATGTTCATGTATGTCTTAGGGTCTTTGCATTTGTTATTATTTCTCTTAAAATGTCCTTCTCTTTGTCTGGCTTCTTCTTGGCCTTCAGATCATTGCTTCATTATCTTAATTTTAGAGAACTTTCTTGAGCATCCCCTGAAGTTGTAATTGTCTTAACTCTTTTTTTCTTCATGGTCCCTATTGTTATCTGAAATGAGCAGGTGTACTGCTTGATTTTCTTGTCCGTCTTGCCTGCAGAAGTGTGGGCTTCATGAACCTAGGGACGGTGCCTGTCTTTGTGACCATTCCAAAGAATCAACTCCAGGAATCATACCTGCCATGTGGTAGGGGCTCAACCCATGTGGGAGGGGCTCAACATTAGGGGTGCCAACTTGGGCGTATGCACTCCATCGAAAGGTATCGTGACAGTTTCGCATTTGGATTTTAATGGAAGCCGTTCATTCCCTCTGAGAGTCCACTGGAGGATTTGTCACATTGTCTACCTTCTGAAGCTCATGGGCTCAAGTGGCACTCAAAGTTAACAAAAGCAGGAAGCTCATTAAGATAGAAGAAAGAGGGATTATTGGGATACAGATGTATGGAACTCAGGAGTCTTCCAGCCTTCCTTCTTTGTTAACCCTGTTGTTTAATGTAGTTTCAACCCGAGCTTCAGAAAGCAGGCTGCAGGTGAGAAGGGGAAAATGACAAAGGGAAGCAGGGAGGAGAGACCAAAATCACTTTACAAAGATCTGCCAAAGGCACTAAATAGGAAAGAAAATCTTTGAGCTACAGGAGACGAAGACTGTTAAAAACCTTCTTTAGGCTTGGGAGCTGGTGGCAGAGATGAGATAAAAAGTGATTTTAGATTGTGAGTACTTGGAAAGTGACAGTGTCACTGAAAGCACAGCCTAGTGATTAGAAAAGAGATTTTTCCAGCAGGGCTGTTACAGATGTGGAATAAGTTCAGAATTACAGCCTGAATGCAGTGTTCCTGGTAAAAATCTATGCTATAGAAATAAAACATCTAGGGTAATTTGGGCTATATTTTTAGGACTTTTAGACTGATTGCCTGGAAGGCCCAGCTGGGATTTCTTTCCTCTGAAGACTGCATTGTACAATTAGATAGAATATTACAGGTCATGGTCCACCTGCCTCCAGTGCATCAGGATTGGGCTCCCAAGAGGCAAGATGTGAGCTGAACTGAGCCTGTGACAAATCCTTGGGCCCTTAGGGAAAGCACAGTGTTTCATGGAAAGAGGTGCTGACTTTGTGGATTCATCTGGCAGTTTTCTTTTCTTTTCTGTTTTTTTGAGACTGAGTCTCACTCTGTTGCCCTGGCTGGAGGGCAGTGGCACGATCTCAGCTCACTGCAACCTCTGCCTCCTGGGTTCAAGTGATTCTCCTGCCTCGGCCTCCCGAGTAGATGGGATTGCAGGTGTGTGCCACTATGCCAACCTAATTTTTGTATTTTTAGTAGAGACAGGGTTTCACCATGTTGGTTGGCCAGGATGGTCTTGATCTCTTGACCTCGTGATCTGCCTGCCTTGGCTTCCCAAAGTGCTGGGATTACAGGCGTGAGCCACCGCGCCCGGCCTATCTGGCAGTTTTCTACTGGAGCTGAGCAGGCAGCTACCCCAGGAGAATCTGTTTTTCACCTTTCTTGCATTGTCTGTGACTCTATATATTTTGCTGATTTGGGCTGGAGCTGAATTCCCCATACCCAGCCAGTTGATCCAGGGGCGTCCTTCCTGTTTGCCGTTGACTCTTTATTGAAGATCTAATAAATTTGAGTTCCAAGTCAGGGAAAGAAATTATACAAATGAGTATGTATTTCGGGAGAGAGAGTGTTGGGGATACTATTTGGGAGCTTGTTCTTTACAAAAGCTCTGATCTGTCTTTTCAGTACAATATGCAGATTAGATACCATAGAGATAAAGGTACCATGAAGATAGGATCTAAAGGCAGTTGATACAGAGGCTGAGGAGAAAGAATTGGGATTTGAAGCTGGTTGACCCTTAAGTAATATAACAGCTTTTAAAGTTGATTTCTTACATGGTGGGGAAATGTATTCCATTATGTGGTAATTCCCCATTGGGATCCACAATGCTAGAAACACAGCAGATAATTAATGGATCACCTGGAGAACATTATGCTAAGTGAAATAAGCCGGGCACAAAAAGACCAAGTCTGCATTTCTCTCTTGTATGTGGAACCTAAAACAATCAAACTCATAGAAGCGGAGACAGAATGGTAGTCACTGGAGGCTAGAAGTCAGGGGAAATAGGGAGATATTGGTCAAAGGGTACAATGTTTCAGTTAGACAAGAGGAATAAATGATAAATATTTGAAGTAAACAATAATAATGGATCAGTTAAATTCAGCAGACATTTACTGAACACTTGCAATAGCCACAGTATTTTGTTGGTTAAAAGGATCAGGCAAAGAAAGGTAACTAGTAACTAGAGGTCCACTTATGGGTTTCAGGGGTTTGCAGACTCCCTGAAATTAAGTGAAAAACTCTGTACACTTGTCTGTGTGCACTTTTTCTTGGTCTTTAGTTTGCATTAGATCCCCAAACTTTGTACCTGACCCAGAAAAGATTGCAGACTAACGGTCTAGTTGCTCCTAGAATTTACCAATTGATGATATGCCATGGCCTGTGACTATGTGTAAGGATGCAAAGGGCAGCTTCCAAGCATGTGTGCTGGTCGTTCTGTCCTCTGTAGGTCAGCTGCTGGCATTGGTGGTTTGGGTGTACATTTCCGTATTTTCTTAATGTGGAAAGGTCAGGAAAATAGAGAACTGCTTTTGGAACAGGCTGTGCTTTGACTCTGTTGACTTGGAGATAACTATTGTGACTATTAGCATATGTAGATACTCAGCATATATTTGCTAATGAGAGAAAAGAAGGCAGAAGACAAGTGAAAGGAAGAGAGGGGCCTATGATGTGCCCCCAGCCTGGGCAAAATGTGTATAAGGACTGGAGAGCTTTGTCCTGTGTCCTCCAGAAACTTGGAGGGGTTTGATAAGCATTAGGATAAAATATACTAATATAAACTATATTAATTGTTTATGACTTAACTTGGACAAACGTCCAAAACTGGTCAGTACAACAGCTTTAGTTAAAAAAGTGAAGATGAATCACTTCACAACGTTTTTTCCATAAACCTTTGTGTAGACTATGTAACTTCCTTGAAGAAAATGAAAGAAAAAAAGCCACAGAATATTTTCCTTATACCAGCTGGGGGCAATCCAGTACCACAAATGTGAGAGTGGAGAAAAAAGTGCACCAAAAGATCATTTCTAATGTTGCTGTTACTGAGTGAACTGGTGTCTTTTTTTCTCAGGTTAATATTATCTCAGCCCTCTGAAAGCCATGGCAACCAGAGGCATGCTGAGGTAGCCAATGGAAAAATGACATCTTTCCTTTGTTCTTGTTTTTTTTTGTTGTTGTTGTTGTTGTTGTTTTTGTTTGTTTGTTTTGGTTTTGTATTAGAGATGGAGTCTTGCTCTGTCACCCAGGCTGGAGTGCAGTGGTGTGATCTCCGCCTCCCGGGTTCAAGTGATTCTCCTGCCTCAGCCTCCTGAGTAGCTGGGACTACAGGTGCCCGCCACCATGCCTGGCTAACTTTTGTATTTTTAGTAGAGACAGGGTTTCTCCATGTTGGCCAGGTTGGTCTCGAACTCCTGACCTCAAGTGATCCACCTACCTTGGCCTCCTGAAGTGCTGGGATTACAGGCATGAGCCACCATGCCCGGCCTGACATCTTTCCTTTGTGATGGCAACTGCCCCTTACCACATAATCCTTAGGTCAGGTAGCAAATAACTTGCAAAATCTTCCAGCAGTGGCAAGCAACTGGCTTAAGATTGCAAGTTGGGTGCTCTCCTGGCTAGGGATGTCCTCTGTTTGGTGGTGCAGAAAGTCCTCTGTTAAGCTCATATGTCTAGGGATAATCCACAAGCAGTAGTCTACTTCTTGGAATGCCACACAGATGCTCACAACATTATTCAGATTATGTGGTTGATAATCCAGCCCACATACTCCTGGCATTGCTCTAAGTAAAATAGTAAAGTGATACCTTTCATGTCCTAACAAAAAAGCATTACTTGATATTGCAAGCTTCTGTTTATTATCTTGTTTAGATTCTATGCTAGGTTTCACAAAAGATGCAAAGCAGTACTTAATCAGTTATCTTTTTTTTTTTTTTTTTTTTTGAGACAGAGTCTCGCTCTGACGCCTAGGCTGGAGTGCACTGGCGCGATCTCGGCTCACTGCAAGCCCCGCCTCCCGGGTTCACGCCATTCTCATGCCTCAGCCTCTCCGAGTAGCTGGGACTACAGGCGCCCGCCACCACGCCCGGCTAATTTTTTTTTGTATTTTTAGTAGAGACGGGGTTTCACCGTGGTCTCGATCTCCTGACCTTGTGATCCGCCTGCCTCGGCCTCCCAAAGTGCTGGGATTACAAGCGTGAGCCACCACGCCCGGCCTCAGTTATCTCTATTTATAGAGTATATGCTTAGAGGGATATAACTGTATATACCTGAAATAGATAATACAAGATTGTGCATAGTGAAATAAATTGTTGTAGATTAGAGGAGAGGAGACCCTGATAGGCTGCAGTTATCAGGAAGACTTTCATGGAAAACTGGTTTTGCACTCCTGGTTTACCCTGTCTTACATCATCTGAGTGTTGTACTATGCTGTTCTGGAACATGCACAGCATTTAATTATACCTGTTCTAATCTTCCTCTTGGACAAATAAAAGCCAAGAGTCTAGGCCTGATATTTCTTCTAATAGGGGCTGTCTTCTTTACCCTTATAGAACATTATAAAGTCAAAACTCCTTTTTTTGAAAGCTTTACGTGAAATTTTTATGCAAAACCGATCATTTGTTACTATTAGTGCACCTTGAGAGTTTTACTTTGTTGGTAGTAAAGAAAATATCCAATTGTGATCTGCTGTTTTATTTCACCAGCGTTCTGGCTCTTTTTATTTCTGAGTTTCATTTTCACTTTGTCATTTACTCCATCCTATATAAATTTAATCATTGTATCTGTAGGTGTCTGAATGTCTGCTGGCTGAAACTTACAGAGCAGAATAAAAGTAATAACAGAGATACATTGGTAATTCCAGAAACTCAAGTTGATAAGATTAGAAAGTAATCTTCCTGAGATATGAAAAGAAATGTGGGTTCAAACACAAACTTATATTTTTTGACAACTCAGTACAAGAACTATTTTAAGCAAAATTCATATAAGATTTATTATCCTTTTTTCTTGAAAACTGTTGACATTTCAATCAGATAATTTGAATGAGGTTTCTGCACAAAGAAGTCCCTTACATTTTCACTTAAATTTTTACTACTAGTACGTTTTGTCTACAAGTATGACTTTTATATGGAATAATTCTGATTCTGATAATACCCTGGTAGAGATACTGGGCCACTTTTCTGGCAGGTGTTTGGATAATTTCACATACTTTTTCTTTGCAGCTGAGACCAAGGTCTCAAATGGAGAATGACTAAGAGATACCAACCTATTTTTTTCAAAATCCTCCCAGCTTGACTTGACCTTCTCTCCTGGCTTCATATCCTATTTCTCCTCTTCAGTCTTTTCTGACGACATACTGTGCTGCTCAGCTTTTCTGCTTCTTTTTCTTTGTTATTGCTATTACTCAGGCTTGAAATATTCTTTAACCTCTTGAACATCTACCTACTGTTCATAGCCTATCCATCTTTGCTTCAGGCACTGTTTTCTTTTTGGAATCATTCATGATTCAAAGTTCAGCATAGTCTCTCCATCTTCTAGAATCTCATACTATTTTGTCTCTTCATTTTTTATGGCTGTTAAAATATTCTCTTTTTATGCTAATTAATAGAAGGATCTCATGCCCTCTATATAAATTTTAAGCTCTGTAATGACAAAGACCAAATTATATTATACCTAAAATAACGGTGGTCTTTACTAACTTGAAGGCTGTTTTACACTTAGTGGACACTAGATATTTGGGGGATGAAAGATGTTAGGTAGGTATAGATACAATGGGTGGTTGGAGTGGTGCATGGATGTATGATAAATGGGATGGTTGGTTAGATGGATGGATGATCGGATTCTGAGCTTCAAATTACCATTTTGATTATGTGATTTTTGTGGCACTTATTATTTCTCTTTTCAGCCCTATTGCTCACTACACCTTCACCTGAAGGTCTCTGAGAATCCCTACACATCAGGGATCATTGCTAGCAAAGACACAGCTCCAAGCATCATAGTGGCATCAGGTAAGAAGCTTGCCTGGTTTGCTGGCTGTGGTAAATAGTGTTTATTTTAAGAAGCTAGATATCTGTACTTGGAACTTAATGAGCAAGCTGAAAATATTTTTGAAAGGCACCTAAACCATTGGCCCTGAAGCAAGTCTGCAGAAAACCCCTGCACAGACAGAATGCTTGCAGTCAAAATCTTTCTCAGGCAATGCACGTGCCAATATAGTCCATTGTTGCTTTTGCAGAAAGTTCGTTTCACTAATGGCACCGTTCTCTTTCTAGGTAATATAGGTTCTGAATTGTCAGACACTGACATCAGCATGTTTGTCTCTTCAGATGCAGGGAACACCTGGAGGCAGGTAAGAAAATACCCTGGGTCAAATCGCTGAAGTTTAAGTAACATAAAAATTGCCCAGCTTGGTTCAAATCTGGGAACTTTTTCAGCAGTGCTACACATAAATCCTAACGACTGTGAATATGTTTATTTTTCCTTTTTTATATAAAAGTCTTAAATCTTGGAGTGTAGCAAATATTTATGGAATTTGATTTTTTATTATTTAATAAAGATGTTCCTTATTCAGAGCTTGTATGTAAGGATGTTTATAAGTCACAATGAAACCAAATTAAGTCTGACTAAATTTTTCCCACAGATGAAAACCAGAATTCCTAAAGGTTTATCATATAGGGAATATGCAGCCTTAAGGGTAGATTACATATCTAATGCTGAGTTGGCTCCATAAATTCCCCTTGCCTTGAAGTCAGAATAGGAAGGAATGCAGATATAGAAATGGCCATTACCCAGGTGGTGTTCTGAGATGTTTAAATCTCATGTGCAAAAGACAGAGTAATAACCATCAGGATGCATATGTTAGAGAAAGAAGAAATGGAATACTTTAAACGTGTGTGTTTAGCTTAAGTGCTTCCTGCCTTTCTTCTGAATGAAAATTAGATACCCATAGCTTACAAAACAGGCATTTAATGAGGTTTAGCAATCTTAAGATATGCGCCTAATGCATGGTTGTTATACTTCAATAAATATGTTTTAATAACCTACTGACGTTTAATTATCATACAATAACTAGCACTGTAAATTGAAATCTAATGCACAGGTAATCACACTTAGCGATGAGAGCACTCTGCTTTAAATTTTAGACAGAGGTGTCCACATTACGTTCCAATTGCCGTTTCTTAGCTTCAGACCCCTTATAGATCCTCAGTGGGATTCTGATATTTTGAGCGGAGGAGGAAGGGAAGAAATTTGCATAAGAAACCTAATAGCAATTGATCTTGGAGGTGTGTAGAAACCTGGACTATTCTAAATAAACTTCCTCTGGAGAATAGAGAGCCAGGATCTCATTTTCTTCTTTCCAACATCCCAAACAAGGCAAAGAAGTCTTTACTTCTATAGTCTTTAGTTGCATCTTGGGTATACGAAATAAACAAAGTGGAAGAAGATTGTCTGTAATGTAACTCCAGGCAAGGCTACACTAATAATCTGACTGAGAAAACAGCATGCATCTTATACAGAAAGGATCTAGAGATTGTTTCCATTATGTCTCCATTTGACTTCAAATTTCTTTCTCTACATTTGGAAAAAGACCCAATGACACATGTACCCAAAGATGACGACAGAACTCACCATGATTTTGGTGGAACATCTATTAATTAAACAAGAACAGTTTTCTTTGATAACAGTTGTAACTTCAAAATAATAAGATCTGGAAAGGGCACTGTAATGCAGCAAGTCCAAGCTCCATCCATTACTGTATGCATGATCTCAGGCAAGTTACCACGTCTCTCTAAACCTTAGATTTCTTATTTATGAAAATGAGACTGTTGGAGTAAATGATCTCTAAGGTTCCCTCTGTCTAGAGATGTATAATATATGACAGTTAACCAATATTCTGACACCGTCATAACTGGGAATCAATAGAAATTACCATGAAAATGAAGGAATCTAAGCATGAACCCATAAATATTCATTGTTCAAATTTATTTTATATACACCTAAAATTATTTTGTGTAACACCAATGGTACAGTAGCCCATATTGGAAAGAACTGTTCTATAGCTTTATTTTCCCAAAGATTTAGGGAAACCTATTTTTATCATGGGAAGGATTTTTGTTCTCATGTGAAGACTGATTCTCTGAAGCCTGGGTATGTGTGGATGTGGATGTGTGTCCATGTATGTGTTTTCCTCATCCAGATCTTTGAAGAAGAGCACAGTGTTTTGTACCTGGATCAAGGTGGAGTCCTGGTTGCTATGAAACACACATCTCTCCCAATTCGACATCTTTGGTAAGGGCACCAGCTGCCTGTGAGATCTGCACCTGATGGTCCTGCACTGCTAAGATCAGTCTAGGAGTCAGGCTATCAAACTGTGTCTGTTTTTGTAATAAATCTGTTACCAAAATGCGGAGGTTTGGTTCAGGTCCTGTTACTCTCCACACAAAAAGCCAATCCACTGAGACAACAAATATTGCCAGGGAAGAAAGCTTTAATTGGGTGCTACAGCCAAGGATATGGGCAATCAGTCCCAAGTCCATCTCTGTGATGACTAAAATTAGGAGTTTATATAGAGGGAAGAAATGGAATTAGGGAGGGGTAAAAAAAGAGGAGGTGAGGAAGAGGAAGTGGTCAACAGGAAGCAAGCTGTCAATTAGGCAATCATGATGGGTAAGTAGTCTGGCTTCTTATTGTCCAGATGCCTTTATCTGGTAAGTTTCAGCTCCTTGATACTACCCGGGAGGCCTGATGGTTAGTTTCCTGAGAGAAGAACTCAGATAAGACAAATGTAACTTTCTCAAGTTTTGAGACAAGGAGGATCAATTTCTGTGTTTATTCAAAGAAACCATTAACATCAGTACTATGGGACAGTTGGGTCAGTTTCAGAATGTCAAGGTCTACTAGAACAGTGGAGGTAGGAAAGAGAGAGCGACACAGAGAGACAGAGAGATTGCATTATACTTTGCAAGTGTGACGATACTTTCACCCTCACACCCTCACCAGTATATTATTCTCTCAGCATGATTACAGGTAGAACAATGTTCATGATCAGGTATAGTCTCTGAATAGCTTGACTTCTTGCAGTCACCTTTCCCAAATAACATCTCCTGGAGTTTAATATCTGTATTCATTTTTACATTCCACACAGAGATGATCAGCTCATGACAGTTCTGCTCCAGTCTCATTTCTCCTGATCTTGCTTTCTTATTTTTCTTTTTTGAGGTGATATTCCACAATTCTGCCTGTGCATGTCCCACAGTTGGATGTATAAGGACTAACTTCCAGAGGAGTTATCAATAGGCTCTTTCAACTGTGTTTTTGAAAGTGGTTCTCTCCATATATGAGTTTGTCCAAAATCAAAAGCCTAGTTTTCCTTCTACTGTTAGTTAGTTTGAAGACTGAAGGGAAAGCTGCAAAAGAGAGAGAGAAAAAAAGGCTAAGCTTGGGCAAGGGCATCCATAAAGAAACGCAGAGCAAAGAAAAGATCTTGGGTGACCATCTTAGTTCATTTGGGCTGCTATAACAAAATACCATAAGCTGGGTGGCTTATAAACAACAGAAATTAATTTCTCATAGTTCTGGAGGTTGAGATGTCCAGTATCAAAGTGCTGGCAGATTCAGTGTCTGATGAGGGCTCCACTTTTGGGTTTATAGATGGCACCATTTTGCTGTATACTCACATGGGGAAGGGCAAGGCACTTCTTTTTTTTTTTTTTTTTTGAGACGGAGTCTTGCTGTCGCCCAGGCTGGAGTGCAGTGGCGCAATCTCGGCTCACTGCAAGCTCCGCCTTCCGGGTTCACGCCATTCTCCTGCCTCAGCCTCTCCGAGTAGCTGGGACTACAGGCGCCCGCCAACACGCCCGGCTAATTTTTTTGTAGTTTTAGTAGAGACGGGGTTTCACCGTGGTCTCGATCTCCTGACCTCGTGATCCACCCGCCTCGTCCTCCCAAAGTGCTGGGATTACAAGCGTGAGCCACCGTGCCCGGCCAGGGCAAGGCACTTCTCTGAGGCCTCTTTTATAAGATCACTAATTCCTTGCATGGGTGGTCTGCCCTTAGGATCTAATCACCTCCCAATGTCTCCACCTTCTAATATCATCACATTGGTGATTAGATGTTCAATATTTGAATTTTAGAGAGGATACAAGCATTTAGACCATTCCCGTGACCATCAGGATTGAAGAATTATCTACTCTTGCTTTCAAGAGCCTATCCTGTACTCATTCATTCAGTGAGGTCAACCAGGATTTATAGTTGTAAGGAGGACACACTGAGGACTTGGTCACTTGGGGATGGGTTGGTTGAAATCTAAGTAAGTCTTACAAGGTCATCACTCTTCAGGATCACCTGTAAGACTTGTTAGACAGTAGAGAGGTTTTGGACAGGGTCAAGAGCTTGAGGTCTAAGATATAATAAAATATCCAAACTTTCAACAATGTTATAAAAGACTTATAGTTATTCTCATTTAATGTAGCTCTCCTTTTATTGATGTTTTAATACATCTGTGTCCTGATGGCTTGGCTAACTGTATTTCTACTTTCTGATATAATTAAGAATACTTATTCATATGAAAGGCTCATTTTGACAAAGTCTTAGCTACTTTTAAAATGTATTATCTCTGGGTTGAGAGTGTCTTTCCTTTGAAATGACATCTTTTTTTCCTTTGGAGATCTGATGACTGATATTTTTTATATCATTAGGTTGAGTTTTGATGAAGGGAGATCTTGGAGCAAATACAGTTTCACATCTATTCCACTTTTTGTGGATGGGGTTCTGGGTGAGCCTGGAGAAGAGACTCTCATCATGACGTAAGTTGAAAACTATGATGTGGTCCAGCCTTCATAGAAAAGAGTAATCCACAAAAATGTTTTATAGCTAAGCCTGTTTGATTTGCAGCTGTTATGCTCAAGGTTGTTGCATCTTACTGCAAGAGTGTACAGCAAATAGGGAAGAAAAATGTGGGCAGTTATTTTCTTGGTTCTTTGATAGTTTTTAGGAGACCCAGACTGAGGCGCTTAGAGAAATTAGAAGTGATGATTTCGATAGGAAATAAACCTGTACATTTAAAACTTTAATAATAAAGAACGTGGATATGTAGAAAATCTCAGGTATATAGGAATGAGTTCACTTTAAGTCAGAACATAGAGTTTCATCAAAATGCCATAAAGCATTGTATTTTTCCCTGGCTCTTTACCTAACCCAATTGTGAGGCATATTAGGAAAACCGTGAGAACAGTCTGTTCTTGTGAATTTGCATTTATACTCATTTTTGTCTGGAATGTAATTATCATTAATTTGTGAAAGATTAATGACCCTGCCTATGGGTTTCAATACATGGACTTTGAATTTCAAGTAGGAAACTGTAATAGTTCCTTCCTTTGGAAAACTGGACATGGAAAGTAGAAAGGGAAGGTTGTAAAGTAGTTGATCTGGTCATCAATGAAAACTTTCAAGCCAAAGTCAATACTTGGTAAGCTTTCTAATTCTCTCCCCTACCACTACTACTTTTTTTTTTTTTTTTGAGACGGAGTCTTACTGTGTCATCCAGGCTGGAGTGCAGTGGCATGATCTTGGCTCATTGCAGGCTCCGCCTCCTGGGTTCATGCCATTCTCCTGCCTTAGCCTCCCGAGTAGCTAGGACTACAGGCACCCA